>NC_068362.1:10666829-10699329 GCF_020536995.1 Dreissena polymorpha
TAACAACCAACACATCATATGCATTTCAACATTTTATTTACCAACAAACAAACAAGCATATGAAAACAGTCAAAACATTTATATCAGTGAAAAGCATTCGCCCACCCAGCCAGTAACGTCAGCTCGAACACCTAGCGCAGTCTCCATCAAACATCATCAGGCAGCAGTTTTCACAAAAAGTGTGCCCACACTTTGTCAAGGTACTGTTTTTTTTCATCGTAGCATATGGTACACGTTTTCAATAATCGAATAGCCTCTTCTTTTTCTCGTCAATAAGTTTTTTCTTCTGCGAATCCAAAGCCTGCTCTTTTTCAAATAGGAGCTGCGATATTATCCTATCGGTTTTCGAGTTCATGTTGCTCTTTTAGCGCGCGTTCGCGTTTAGACCACTCATCCTCGAAGAAACGCTCTTGATCACAAACCAAATGTTCGCTCGCTTCTCGCTGATAAGATGAAGCCTTCATCAGACACACGATACCATTTTCTTGCAGACTTCGGACCTTCCTTTGACATAGCGTAGTCGCTGCTGTTCACAAACGCTGTAACCTGACTTCCAAGTCTGTTCAGTGATAGCCGAACGACTTTAGATCAATTGACGCCGATTGTTCTGGTCGAGTGTATGGCTTTGTAGCATGTCGCTTGCCCTTGCCAGTCGTTTCGCTACTACCACTAGCAGCGTCTGTGTCCTCGAACTTGGCAGTCGGTTTTGCGTATTTCGGCATGATTTCGAGTCAATGTTCTCTCTTGGAGTCCTCAAATCAAGAATGATGACCATACCTGTCCGTGTCGCTTTATATACCCAACGGGCGCTGGTTGCGTTTTCAGTATATAGACAAGCATAGCGCTTACATACCAAAGTCCTTGAAAAAGATGAATAGCAAATTTTTTACGCGTGGTAGATGGTCGACACTCATATTTGAGAAAAGCGCTGAGCAAAGTTGCATGTCTGAAAGATTTTGATCAAACGTATGTTAGCGAATTAGGTCAGTACTTCAGAAAGACATTTCCCACATTACGCGATGATGTCGGTTGTACATAAAGCACGAAGTAACAATTCAGAACAGGCGACCCGATTTCGTTATTCATATACCAAATGTTACCCTAATACTACTCGAATACAAAACATCGAATGTTACAACAAAAGTACGCAGAGAAATCTAACTCAAGTACTCGATACGTTTCACAAGTTTCGACAAAGTTTATGCGCTAGTGAAATTCCAGCCATATACGTTAACTTAGCATTTTGCTCATTCGCAATTCTTCATCTCGACAAAATAAAATTGTGTGGTGTGAAAAATGAGTTAATACCTAACAGCTGTTATTTGATATGAACTTGTATGAATATTTTTGCGAAATGTACTATGATCAATTTTTAAAACGCAACAGTGCAGTGGAGTATTTTTCAAATCACAATATCTCGCTAGTACAACTTTTTTGCTGTAATAATTTCACAACGCTAAAATTTCCAATCCAATACTTCATCAAATATCTACCAGCATCGCACGAGAAATTACAACCCAGTACAGCGAGGTCATCAAGTGCAAATAATATCGAACGTCATTTCACAGTAAAGTACACAGATAGATGAGTATTTGCGAGAAAGTTTAACTGTACATTCTCAACAACCAATGCAGATATTGGGATCAAATTTGACTATGATATTCAACTTAGAGAGCCTTACATCGATTATTCGAACGTTTTATTCTTTTGTTGATGCTTTTTTGACAAACATACTAGTTTTTGATCGAAAATAAAGCCTTTATGAAGAAATCTTTTTGCCTTTTCGTTTGGCGATACATTGTTCAACATGTGTACCGTCAAATATGAAGTTTTTGTGAGGATTTAATAATCACACATTGAAACGCCGATTTATCAGCAGAAAACTGAACTCAACTCTGATATTGTTTTTCTACAACGCACTTAAACACATGACGTGCAGTAGATCTACGTAATTTCGCTTCATGTAAACAACCTTGGTGCAATATCGTACAACGAGGTTTAAGTGCATTTTCTTTGAAACCACTCAAAATATCAATATGAAATTTTCAGTACAGTACACAGATGGCTATATGCTACAATTACGTACTGATTAGTTTGCCCTGAAATATATGCTTCCATGTAAAATATCTGTCCGAAATCTTTTGTATGAAGAAAACTTTTTTGCTTTTTCGTTTTGCTTAACGAAATATGTACAGTTGAATTGGGAATTGTTTTCTGAAGAATTTGGTGTATACACTTTGTATGTATGTGAATAATTTCGCTTGAACACGAGTTAAACGCAACATTGATATTTTTCTTTAAATCGCATCGCGCAAAAATTCATGAAATGTAGTACGTCATTTCGCTTAAATGTAAACAACCGAGGAAAGACTAAACATAATATCGGTTTAAGTTAAATATCTCCGGAACGATTCATGGCATCAATATCAAATTTCAAGTACAATACCCAGCTTATTGTTCGCTACAACTTTTCTATTGTTATTTTTGTTCCAACATACATGCTTATGTGATAAAAATCACTTTGAAAACGTTCGCAACAAGAAAACTTTTTCATTCTATCGCTTTTTGAAACAAAATTGATATCAACATGAAGAGCATGTATTTCCACATATTTTGATATGACATGCGTGTATGTTTATTGTATCGCTTGATCAAGACTAGCCGAAAACCATTTTGCCTGTAATCATGAATTGACTTTTAAAGCACACATGTACTGTAGCTCGAACGTCATTTCTATCCATGAAAACAACTTTGGCTTGGGTGCAATATCTTACAATGGGGTTTAAGTCAATTTTCTTTGAAACCACTCATAATATCCAGATGAAATGTTCACCACAATATTCTATCATATGATAGCTACAATTTTTGTCTCGCCTATATTGTTCTCACACGACTCATTGTGTCAGATATTCAATTTTGCAAAATTCGCTAAGAAGAAAACTTTTTCGTGTTAAGAGCATTTATCTTCATTTTGGTATGATTTTGTAGGAAATTCAATTCCACGCATTTTGATGTATAACACTTAGCTATATATCATAACACAACAATAAAACAGTCCGATAACGATTTTGTCATAAACGCATTTCTGTCTTTAACTTTAGATTTTTACGTCATTGCATTTCTATGCATGTAAACAAGCGAGGGAAAAGAGTTTAACATGCATCGGTTTAACTCAAATCTTTCGAAAACGTCTCATGATATTTAGATGAAATTTTCACCATAATATGTAATCCTATGATAGCTACAATTTTTGTTTCGCCTATATTGTTCTCACACGACTCATTGTGTCAGATATTCAACTTGGCAAAATTCGCTAACAAGAAAACTTTTTTGTGTAAAGAGCATTTATCGTTATTTTGGTACTAGCTTGTAGGAAATTCAATTCCACGCATTTTGATGTATTACACTTTACCGTATGTTTAGACACAACAAAAATACAGTTCGATAACGATTTCGTACTAAACGCATTTCTGTCTTTAACTTTAGATTTTTTACAACGTCATTCATATGCATGTAAACAAGCGAGGGAAAGGAGTTTAAAATGCATCGGTTTAACTCAATTCTTTCGAGAACGCCTCATGATATTCAGATGAAATTTTCACCACAATATTTAATCGCATGATAGCTACAATTTTTGTTTCGCCTATATTGTTCTAACACGACTTATTGTATCAGATATTCAACTTTGCAAAATTCGCTTACAAGAAAACTTTTTGTGTAATGAGCATTTATCGTTATTTTGGTACTAGCTTGTAGGAAATTCGATTCCACGCATTTTTATATATTACACTTTACCGTATGTTTAGACACAACAAAAATACAGTGCGATAACGATTTCGTACTAAACGCATTTCTGTCTTTAACTTTACATTTTGACTCAACGTCGAAAACTCTCTGCGAATAGAACAGTGATTTCGTACAAAGTTTAACTTCGCGTTTCTTCCCAACCATTTGACCGATCAACATAACATTTTCGCATTAATATGAAACACGATAATAGCAACAAGTTTTGTGGGGATCATTTTTTGCTAACATATTCGCATTTGGTAGAAATTCTTAGTTTTTTCGCATGAAAATCACTTCGCTGACAAGAAAAAAATTCCCATTTAAGACAAGTATAAAACAATTGATACCATTCGATAAGGAATTCTGTTCTGCACATTTTGATGTATGATACTCCACAATAGGTCTAATTACAAGAATACTGCTGAGAGAAAACGCATTCGTGCTTATAGAAATTTTGAACTTTAAAGTATCGAGTTAAACCGAACGTCGTTAGATAGCGAATAGTTGATAAAACTGTGTTTGTATCGAAGCGGTTTATTTTAACTGTCACAATAACGCGTGAACGCATTTCGATGAAATTTTCATTACCATAACCAGCAAATAAACAGGAACAATAAGAGTTTTAATATTTTGCAAGTAGATAAGTGGATATATGTCAAAATTTCTGTTTATTGGTAAAACTTGGGTTGATATGAAGAAAAGATTTTCATTTCGCAATATGATACAGTAATATTTGCATCATGCGATGGGGAATTTATTTCTGTGCATTTTGGTGTAACATACTTGATGTTTTTGTAAAACGCTGCAGTTATACGGGCAGAAAACCATATCACAACAAACACACATTTCATGAATCGTAATTTTGACCCTTCGTTGTCAGTGCAAATCGACGACGTCATTTCAATGAAACTCATCTTTCAACTTAAAGGGGTGTTTACATATCGACGATAAAAAATTGTGTTTCTTTGACAGTGGTTTAAGTGCAATATCTATAGAACCAGTTGTCCAAATTCCATAAAATTTTCACCAGATGAACCGAAATTTCGATGCGCTCATACTGGTACTATTTGTGTATACAAAATCGAACGAATTTTCAAGAACAATTGTACACATAACCATACTATTTGTATATCATTGTGTAGGCGCCAGTGTGCTGAACATTTTGATATATGTGGTTTGATATTTATTTTCTATATCTTCGTTGTACTAGTACAAATCACAAAACACAGTTGAAAAAATCACAGCGCGATAGTTGCTCTTTAATAAAGTTAGTGCGAAATCATATCGAGCTGCTTTCGTCAGTCGAACGTCATGAAAACATTTGAGTTCTCGGAATTGAAAATAAATATTGAATTGTTCAGGCTATGTAGAAAACTAAATGGGTATACGGGAATATTTTGTGCTGATGTTAAATGTTCAGTAATAAATATTTTGATGGATTACTCACATATTTGATATGATCTAGGATTATTTCAGAATGATAGGTTAGTAAATCTATGTTTGACTAGATTTTTTTATAATATAGATCTCTACACGCATTTTCTAGTTTTTACATTTACTCTAAAAATCTGCGTTGGGTACGCCTCATAACAAGATATGAGACCTAAAGACCATGGATTTGCTTTAACTCGAAGGAAATACTGGATGGATTGTACGGACTCATGCTTATCAATTTGTATGCAGATTCAAGCTGTGTGTGAATATTTCGGCTTGTATGGTCATGAAAAAATATCATCACAAAGTCAATATTTGTAGGATTTTTGCATGTTAAGTATGATTTTTTGATTTCTCATCAAATACACATTCAATCGTAACTCAAATCATGAAGAATAAACATTTTCAATGTGCTTTTCTGTCATTCTTCGTTTGGTCGTTGAAGGGTTCGGACGTGTTTTTCGAAGCTCTCGACGTCGTGACCTCATTATAATTTGAACTGCGCGGGTAAAGAACGCTCAGTTGCGACTTGGATATTGACCAATACGGACGTGTTTTTAAAGCGCTCTGAACAAAGTTTTGACTTTTAAATTTTTTTTACTATGACAGAATCTTAGTTGACTGATGGTCTTTGACAAAGACAGACTTGTTTTTGTGAGCTATGAAAAAAATTTGACTTTGAAATATTTTTACGATTAAAAAGTTTCAGTTCACTTTTGAACGTTGACGAAGACGGACGTACTTTCGTGAGCTCTGACTATTGATGAAAAGTTTTGAGTTTTACTGACTTGTACTTTGAGAGTAAAATTGACTTCGCGTTATAGAATAGCGACTTGGTACTCAGGTTGTTGAATGACTGGATGACTGAAGTGTTAGGTTATTGTTATGAGATAACAACTTGACTTTGACTTGAGTTGTGAAATGAAATCATGCTCTTATGCGATGTTAACTTTTGAACGTTTAGTATTGACTGACAACGAAATTTTGTGAGCGTTATATATGAAATGTTTGACTTACATTAATTTTTTTGAACGACTTGACGTCACTTTAAGTTTTGACATCGGACTGATCGGACGTGTTTTTTTAAGCTCTGACTGTTGTGAATAATTAAATTTATGTTGTGGTGTCAAGCGATTGACTGTCAGTTGAGGTTCAGATGTCGAGCTGTGCGGACGTGTTCATCGAGCTGCTGTCTACAAAAAACGTGAGTACAAATTTTTTTCGTTTTACTGTTTACAAGTTGCGTGATGATGTATGATGGTTGTAATGTGTTGGGTAGAAATTACTCAGTGCTGATACAGTGTCGATATGTTGTGATGAGCGATAATAGTGGATGATGGTGGAACAGAATATTCATTGAGCTATTTTGAGGAAGCGAACATATGATGGAAAAATGTTGCAAAAATATTAAACGACAATGTATTGAATCGCTTTTGTTGATATGCATGATATTGATTAAATTGTATTTGCATGCTGTAACATTTCTATTTCATTTCAGGGGGCTGTGGTGAGTATTGTAGTATAAATTTGTTTCAATAAATCATGATGAATGAAAACTGATTTCGATTCGTTTTGTACAGGTTTACTTGTATAGAAGTGTAATGCGTTGGGTAGAAATTACTCAGTACTGATATAGTGTCGATATGTTGTGATTAGCGATGATGGTGTATGATGGTGGAACAGAATATGAGCTACTTTGGGGAAACGAACATATGATTGAAAAAAATTTGCAAACATAGTAGATAAATGATATGATATTGCTTAAATTGTATTTGCATGCTGTAACATTTCTATTTCATTTCAGGGTGCTGTGGTGAGTACTGTAGATTGTAGTGCATATGTATAGAATTCAATAAAAGATTATGACTGAAAACTGCTTTTGATTCTTATTGTACAGTTTTAGGGATTATAAGTCTATAACAACTCTGTCGGTTGGTGTTCATGAGTGTGAGCTTAATACAGCAATGTTTGAGTAGTACAAAAATGTTTTCGCTTTTGTGGTCGCCAGCTGTCCGTGATCTGTAAAGTGAAAATACACAGAGCTATGAAGCATACAAATGTTTCGAAATTTTATCAATGATTGTATACTATGCATGTTTTGATTTAGTTCGTTTCAGATTTGACATGAGATGAAAACCTGACATGATTTGAACAGAGCTGGGAAACGAAAAGGTAAGTCTGTTTCATTCCACTATGAACACTTGTATTTTGACAAAAGAAGAGATAAAGTGAGTTACTTTATCATCATGGTTTCATTTAGTGAACAGAGGTAAACCTAGCTAGCTTTTCGTGTACTCTATTTTGGATGAAGAGTTTGTTAGTAACTTAAATTGTACGGCTAGTAAAGTATGAACATGAATGCTTTGTTCAGATTTTCAGATGTGTGCTGGCAGTTCAAGTCTGGCAGCCGGAGTGAACAGTCGTGATTTCTGGAGCTCCAACAAGATGCTAGAAGGTAAGTAACTATGTTTGTTTTGCATTGCATGTTTTTATATGTTTCAGACTTTCAAGCAGAGATGTCATGCTGACTGGAGTTGAGCACAGGGCAGTGACAAAGTGAAAGGTAAGTACTTTTGACTGAATGTTTGTTCTATGCATGTTTTGTTTTAATACATTTCAGGAGTGCTTATCCAGTGATGATATGACAGTTGGAGTGAACAGTGGAGCCAAGCAGTCTTGCTTTTGGAGCTACTCAACAAGCCTTGAAGGTAAGTTTAGAATTCCTCAATGTTAGTGAATTATTTAAAAAAAATGCTGTCAGTAAAGTACTGTCAGTTGCTTTTGGACAGTCGAACAGAACAGACGTGGTTGCGAGAGCTCTCATATCTGTTGTGTTAAACTGTTTTTATGATATGTTATGTTTGTTTGTTTGTTTGTTGGTGTTGTACTATTTTTCAGATGCTGTTGGCAGTGATGGGTTTTCAAGCTGACCTGAACAGAAAAGCAATCATATGGTAAGTACAAATAGTTGTTATATGGGATGTTTTGTGCATGCTTTTATGTTTCAGGTGTACTTGCAGTTAGAGACGAAGACGATTCAAGAAGAGGACCATAGGTCAGAAAGTGGATGGAACATACAAAGGGTAAGTTGAACCTGTGTTTTTGTTTGATTTTTACCATGCATACTTTGCTTTGCTCTGTTTCAGATTTCACATGCAGAAATTAAACAGGATTTCAACTGCTGAAACAGAATTCATCAAAAGTAAGGTAAGTTTTAATTCATTGATTTGAGTTGTACAATGTGTTCTTTACTTTATTTCAGATTCGAGTCACTGGTTTACACATGGAAGAAGATTTCCACGTCTGTTACTCAACTCTACAGAAGCAAGGTAAGTCGATCAAATTTTTGTTTTAATTTGTACTGCTGTAATGTGATGGTAAACTTATGCTATTTTTCATGTGTGTCATGTACAGATGGATAATTCAAGTTTTATCTGTGTTGGTTTTTGTTCAAAAACGTTTTACATGTATGTGTGTTTGAAGATGTTTTGTTTCAGTGGATGGCCAGATGGCAAGCAGAACAGACGTGTTTCTTGGAGCTGCCAAACAGTGAGTACAAACGTTTTATATTTTACAGTTGTTAACTCATAGAAGTCTGTGAAAGATGATAACAAGGGTTGAATCTATCAGTACTTGTGTCTAAAAATGCTGATGTGTGACGGTTTACTGAAAAGGGTAAATGCTAGCCAGTACTTACACTTGAGCAACCGTGGGATGTCGAACTAACTGATGATGTACTATGATGGTGAACACTTACTATGTGTATCGAAATGCTTTTGTTGATATTTTCTATAGATGATTTGATATTGGTTAACATTTGTTTGCATGCTGTTAACATTTCTATTTCATTTCAGTGAGCTGTGGTGAGTATTATAGAATAAGTTTTTCTCAATACACGATGATGAATGAAAACTGATGTCGATTCTTTTTGTACAGTTTTAGGTATTAGCACTCTATACAAAACTATGTCGGTCGGTGTTTGTGAATGTGAGCTTAATGTTTGAGTAGAACAAAAATGTCTTTACTTTTGTGATCGCCAGTTGTCTGTGATGTAAAGTGGAAAAAACACAGCTATGAAGCATACACTTGTTTCAATATTTTATCAATGATAGTGTGCTATGCATGTTTTGATTTAGTTCGTTTCAGATATATGACATGACATGAAGAGTTGACAGTCGAACAGAGCTGAGCAACGCAGAAAGGTAAGTGTGTTTCATTTTAGTATGAACACTTGTATTTTTTGTTTTTATATGGTATGTTTTGTGCATGCTATGTTTCAGGTGTACTTGTAGTCAGCGACGAAGACGATTCAAGAAGAGGAACATTGCTGAGAAAGTGAATGGGACTTGCAAACAGGGTAAGTGTTACAATTGTTTGTTTGATTTTTACCATGCATACTTTGCTTTGCTCTGTTTCAGATTTCACATGCAGAAATGGTCTCATAGCAGTGCCAACAGTGAATAAGGATTTCATCTGCTGTGAAACAACTCAACAGAAAGTAGGTAAGCATTGAATGAATGCACTTGAGTTGTACAATTTGATGTGATGCTTTTTTCTGTTTCATATTCAAGTTTCTGGTGTAGACAGAAAAATGTGTTTGAAGAAGGAATTCTACTACTGTGATTCAACTCTACAGAAGCAAGGTAAGTAGAAACAAAATTTTGGTTTAATTTAACTCATGTGTTTTGCACTGCATGCTATTTTTCAGGTCTCTCATGCAGTGAGGGAAAAGAAGACGATTTCAAGAAAGAATCACTGCTGCAACTCAGGCCTATAACAAGGTAAGTGTTTACTATATTGTATACAAAATGTTTCTCTGTTTTACTCTGTTTGAAGGTTTCAATTGCAGAGATGTTGCAGAGATGTTTTGACAGCTTGTGACAGAAAAGAAATTCAGCAGCTGTGTCTCGACTCTAGCCACGAGGTAAGTCAAAACTGGTTTGTATGTAATGTTATGCCCTTCTATGTTTCAGACTTACATTGCTGTGACTGTTCCACAGTGGGTCAAAAAAGAGACGAATACAGGTTTCAAGAAGAAAATTGGCTGTTGAAAACCTGCACAAAATATGAGGTAAGTAAACTATTCTTTTGGTTTGTTTTGTGCTTTGTTATGCTTAACTATTTTTCAGATTGGAATGGTGGGTCGTTACAGAGCAGACTTTTGGACAACTGAGAAGTTGAGAAACAGAGAATGATTCAAGATCAGCTAGGTAAGTCTTGATTATTGTGCATTGCTAAATGTTTTTTTTCATTCCAGTATGGCTGTGGTAAGTACACAAACGTTCTATAATTTAATATTGAACTGTTTTTATGACCTGTATTCTGCATTGTAAAATGTCTGTTTTTCATTTCAGTATCCTGTGGTAAGTACACTAACTTTCTTTAATTTTCATATTGAACTGTTTTGATGACTTGTATACTACTATGCAATGCCTAATGTGTTTTTCATTTCAGTAGCCTGTTGGTAAGTACACTAACTTTCTATAATTTCATAGTGAATTGTTTTGATGACCTGTATTCTGCATTGTAAAATGTGTTTCTTTTTCATTTCAGTATGGCTGTGGTAAGTACAATTGCCTTTCATATTGAACTGTTTTGATGACCTGTATTTTGCATTGTAAAATGTGTTTCTTTTTCATTTCAGTATGGCTGTGGTAAGTACACAAACTTTCTTTAATTTTCATATTGAACTGTTTTGATGACTTGTATTCTACTATGCAATGCTTAATGTATTTTTTTCAGTAGCCTGTTGGTAAGTACAATTGCCTTCTTTAATTGCATATTTAAATATGTTTTATGACTTTTATTCTGCTATGCTTTTTTCATTTCAGTTTGGCAGATGTAAGTACACTTCATTTATGTAAAAACTGAATATGATTGTTGTGCTATACAAAATGTGCTTTTTTCAATTTCAGGTCAGCAATGGTAAGTAGATTGTGTTTCTTTATGTATAATTTTGTATACATATTGTTTTTTTCATCATAGCATGTCTTTTATATTTATGCTTTGTGTAAGTAAAATGTTCATAAATCATTCTTATCTTCAAACTAAAAATGTATTGTGCTATGCAAAATGTCTGTATGATTTCAGTTGCCAGAGGTGAGTACCATTACAGTTGAAAAGTTAGTTTTGTTTAGTTAAAGTTTTGGTTCACAGTTCTGTTTATTATTTGGCAAAATTTACATGTATGCATTGAGTCTTGATTTCAGCTCGATTGTGGACTGAAGAAGATTGCCAGCAGAGGGATTGGATACAAAATACAAAGTAAGTACTGAGTTTCTTACTAAAAGTTTTGAGTTGTATTCATTGTGTGTTAATATGCTATGATTGCTATGAACATGACTTTTGTATTTCAGCGAAGACAACATAGGTAAGTACAATTGTTATCTGTTTCAAGTTTACTGTTATAGTTCAATATTGTGTTTATAAATTGTAAGTTGTACAAACACATTCAAAAGTTTCTGATCATGCTTTCAATTTCATTTCAGCCCTACTACAAGACGAGTGTTTTCTACTACTAGACGTGTCAGGTTTACTTCCAGGCGAGCAGTGACAACAAGGCGCCTTTGTGGAAACAGCAAAACAAACAAGTGAGTATTAGTTGAACAATTGTTTGAGATTGATTTAATGTTATGTTATACTTAAATGCAAAATTGTGCACATAAATTGTAAGTTGTACAAACACAGTGAAAGTTTCTGATCATGCTTTTCATTTCATTTCAGCTCTACTGCAAGACGAGCAGTAACAGCAAGGCGCCTGAACATGCAACACAATACAAAAAAGTAAGTATCAGTCAAACAGTTGGTAGAGTTGTGTGTTTTTCTTTAGCAGTTTGTGTTTACTATTTTATTTGATCCATGGTATATTACACATGCATGTTTTTATCATTTCAGGCTGTTTACTTTCATCGTTTACTGTTTAACACAATTTGCTTTTCTATTTTCAGTGCCAATTTGCAAACCTTGATGTGGACACCGAGTAGTCAATACATACGTGTGGCGTATAGCTGCGACAAAACCGTGGGTCCATCGCACCGATAACTTGAACATTGGCCCGTGTATGGACATCAGTGCAACTTTGTGAATCCATGTAT
The DNA here is from genome assembly GCF_020536995.1 of Dreissena polymorpha. Classification (NCBI taxonomy): domain Eukaryota; kingdom Metazoa; phylum Mollusca; class Bivalvia; order Myida; family Dreissenidae; genus Dreissena; species Dreissena polymorpha. Next base: position 10,679,144 of record NC_068362.1, read on the forward strand.
CTTTGTGAATCCATGTAACATTGCGAATGTGTGTCGATCGAAAAATGTGTACATTCTGAACTGAAACGAACTCGGTGTTGCAAGTGGCAAGTGTTGACAGTGTGTATGTTTATGTTTATGTTTTTACATGAAAACTAAAGGAGATTGTTCTCCTACCTTTTTTTTCCTTGTTTTATTGCGCTGGCCAGCAATATTGATGTATTGATGTATGTGTTTGTGTTTAAACTATGCAATACCAAAATCAAACAAAAAATAAACATTAACAGTCATTAACTGTGTTTGGGCGGCCGAGGGGTTTAAGACTCCACAAGTGTGAAGCGCACTGATAGCACTTGGGGATGAACACCTCGGTATTTCGGTGCTAAAATGTTTTCACGGTGCTTATCTTGACGCACTGTTAAGACTACCAACCAGTTAATGATTGCTTCATCTTTAAACAAAAAGTAAGTCTCTACTTTGGCACAAGAGACTCCAAGTACCAAATACCAACAATTAAAAAGCAGACGTTTTTCAAAACTATGATCGCTGAGATTGATAGTCAGATGGAGTCCTGCCCAGTTAGCTGTGTAGCGGTCTAGGGCGGGGTTGCAAGTCAATACGAAATGAGGCGCTATAAAGCAACTCGTCCCCGTTATGACCGTCAATACTTTCGACACTATCTGGGAATCCTTTCAACACCACATTGTTGCGCTGTTGGAAGGGTGGTAGGCACGCATGGTGACATGCCTGTGCTTTGCTATGCGACACCATGGTATTTTCGTACGGTGACACGAAATATCTTAATCTGGCTCTCTCAGAAACGCAGGCACGCGTTGACCGAACCTGACCGATGACCGAGCAATAACATTTCTATTAAGTGCTTCAATGCACAAAGTCTGCTAGGGCTGGGGTGGGAAGGCGACTTCTCTTGTACTCAGACAAGAGGAACGGTCACAAGTCCGTGAAAACGCCGAGTGACACCACTAGCTTTCAATCGTACAAAGCAAAAAACTTTCAAACTTTAGTTTGAGGTGAAATGATAAAAAAACTATATAAACAACTAACCGTTATAAGATATTTGCCATATGGACACAAACTATGCTACTCAATGTTGCGTTGAACATTAATTGCGCCTTACGAACTACTCGTGTTGAAACTAACATTGAGTGACTCGTAAACTTAAAGCAGTTACTCGCTTTTGACTGCATACACATTTTGTACAACGGCTCGTTATTGGTATTACTTGTCTTTCAGTGAGACACATTAACACAAACGTTCAACAGTATTTAGGCTTTATATTGCGCTTGTAGAATATACGAACAAAACACACTATATAATCTACAATCGATCGCATAGTTAGCTACTTGAGTTGATATTGACAAGCGCTGGTCAATCATCTCGTTTGTAAGCTTTCGAGTGTACACAGTAGTTTGCAGTTTTGTTTCACACATAATACAAAATATGGATGAAAAAAATCTATATACATAACAGTTTGCGATATTAACTACTTTTGCCTCTTGGCCAAATCTACACTCGTTCGCATAGTTTGCTACCTAGGTTGATATTAACAAGCGCTGTTTGAAAAGCAGTATTACTTCAATGCTATGGTTTGGTTGTAAGATAAAATACTAGTATATGATGCATTGATGTAACAGATATGTAGGCACATTCGTATAGTAGAAGAAAATTCTCAGCAGCAGCTGGTCAGCAAACACTACAATGCGATTTTGCAGTTTGATACGAACGTGTTTTGTTCACGTGAAGTTGAAATGAAAATCTGTCGTGTCTGATCAATGAAATATATTTGATAAAATAACACAGTTGAAAGGCAGTAACATATCTAAGGTTGTGCTATGTTACAGCTCCACAAATAGTTATTCGTCTTGCAAGATACTGGAACAGATGTCCACATGTTATTGTATATTATCTGATTTAGGATATTTTGAGAAATTATGCAACAGAACATTTCTGCAAGATGTGAAAAAAATATCTATTTGAATGGGATTTCTGAGGTTTAGCCATTGCCGAAAGGACAATGTTTCTTCATGTATGTATGACAAAAGTTACTGCTATATTTGCTATTATGCTAGTCCGTATTGCATATCGCAAGGTGGTAAAGCGGCTCTTTTCATTTCGCTGTGAAAAGAACGGTCACAAGCCCGTACAAACGCTGAGTGACACCTCTTGATCATGTAGCTTGTATGAAACGTGTTTATACAACCACAGTAGTTCAAAGCAGAACGCTTTTCCTTCTTCGAGGGAGAAGAAATCTGGGTGCAAGTCCCGGCTTTGGTTATAACACGAATACTACTCGCTGCTCAGTTGCAATATTCATACTCTTACACAGTCAATATAATCTCGGGACCAAATGCCACTAGGCTCGATTTTGAGTTGCTACATCCACGATTGAAATGAACCAACGAATTTCCATTGAGTGCATGATTGAAACGTACAGGATAAAATTTCCTAATCCGTTTTTAGTGAAACTATTGACCGCTCTATGTTAAAACAATATTTAAAGCTTGAACATTCGCTGATAATAGGCATGCAATAACAATCCAACGCTGAAATGACTCACACTCCTACGAAATTAATTTTTTCGCGGGACCAAATACCCATAGGCTCGATTTCGAGTTGCTAAAGATATGATCGCGCATAATAAGTTTAAGTCTTCGATATCAAAGTGATCATGTTTCAATGCTTCAGACAAAAGGTAATGTTGAAATAAAAACAATGCAGAGTATACGTACTATGTGCTGTCTTGTTTATTAATATAATTGAGCATACATCCATTAAAAGGTTTACATTTACAATCATATATGCATCACGAAAACAATGAGTACGTAAATTGCCTTTGAGTTGATCGAAGCATATTTCCCCACACTATTTAACATAAATTGTATTTAAAGTACATATAAAGTTCGCACCAACAAAATTAAAAAATGGCATTTTCGTTATAGTTAATAAACATATTATTACCATTTTCGAAAATGTAATTAACATATAACAATCATCCTTTTTTACACTGATACAATGTATATATATCAATACTTGCATTAAGCTCGATTAAACTGTTAGTGTAATAAACTATAAATATTCAACAATATATAAAGCATTCAACTTAACCCCTTTAAAAAGAATGCTGATCTGTCATGTCGCGCTGGAGTGCTGAGCTTTGCTCAGCATTCGCCTCAACGCTTTTGAAACGAATCCTGATCTAGAATGTCGCGCTGGGATGCTGGGCTGGCTCAGCATTCGCCGTCATACTTTAAAGGCGAATGCTGATCTGGAATATCGCGCTGGAGTGCTGAGCTGGCCCTGCATTCGCCGTAACACTTGTAAAATGAATGCTGATCTGGAGTGTCGCGCTGGAGTGCTGAGCTGGCTCAGCATTCAACTTAACGCCTTAAAACGAATGCTAATCTGGAATGTCGTGCTGGAGTGCTGAGCTGCCTCAGCATTTGCCGTAACACTTGTAAAACGAATGCTGATCTGGAATGTCGCGCTAGAGTGTTGTGCTGGCTCAGCATTCGCCGTTACACTTTAAACATGAATGCTGATCTGAAATGTCGAGCCAGGTGCTGTGCCAGATAAGCATTCGTAATTACTGAGCTATGTGCCAACTTTACGCACGTTGTTTTGTTATCGTTTTTTGTACGAGTTGACTGTTTATAACAGTATCCCTAATGAGGTACTCTTGAATCTTTAAAAATCGCTGTGAGTATAGAAACTATTGTATTCTTCGTAACGGTACTTTTATGAAGGCATAAGTTAGAGAAAAGTTAATATTGGCGAGCTTTATCAACATAGAAATACGCTCTGTAGTTGTCATTATTTGGTAACCTCATGATATTAGGAACATTGGCTAAGCGAAACAGCGTATGCATAATATATTGAAAACGAAACCAAAACTTCCTTTAAACAAAAATTTCAAAGGAGAAATTGTGAGATATTTTCATTCAAAAATGCGTTTTGATGTTATTAGTTGTGTAAAGCTATTTGAAAAACAAAAATCATGGAATTCAATTAGGAGGAAATAATTGTAAGTTCGGATGAGCAGCGTTTCACTCACCATTGCAAAACAAAATTATAAATTATAACAAAACTTCAAACTTCAAAAACAGATGCCTTATATGGATGGGATCAAGATCAAAGTTTAAAATAGAAAGATATTTATTGTCAATAACTGGAGGTAAACGCAAGACATTTCTGTGACATGTCGTGTATAAATGTAGGCCTTATACCTTGAACTTGGCTTGTTATTTTATTTGCATTGAGCGGGATTAAAGCAAAGATGATAAGTATTAATAATATACCATTTTTTCTCTCTCGCTTAATCTGAGATTGATTTAAGCTATTGTGACGATATTATAAATTTCAATTGGTGTGGGTAAGGTTAAAGTAAAGGTCACCATCACCTAAGGAACTTAAATGTGCAATCCATAAAGGCCCAATATTTTGTAAATTCATAATTATAACTTTGAACATTTTATGAGAGTTCGTGTATTCGTATATAAATGATTGAAGTTTATGATTACTTGTATAAAACTGCAGTTTTGGGAGTTCGAGAACTATGTATTTTAATAGTTTTTATATTTAACGTTGTAACATAAATTGACGTTATTGGTTTGCCGCATTAGACGTTATGGTACGTATGGTATATGCCCTGATGAGCTGAACGAAACCGGTCGGCATATTTATTTATATTTATACTAAATTAATGCGACATGTGTATCTTTGCAATGTATCCATCTTAAATATTTTCTATGACAGAGGCAACATACGTTAGGCAGCATAATGGTTAAAGGATCTGTATGATACATGGTAATACAACTCTGAAAAAAAAATATAAACCAGAGTTTGACAAAAGTTCGACGCACAACTACTCTGTATGTATCGTGTATGCAGTTTGTAAGATACCACTTTTCTATTCATCGAGATCTGCCCGACTGCGCCGTTCTGGCATGTACATTGTTAAGAAAAGTCAATCTGAACATAACTGAATTATTATTGTATAGGGGAAAGATTCGATTACTGATATATTTCCTAAACTCATCAAACAATATTGTTAGAAAAGATAACTTGCGTCATATCCTATATATCGGTAAAACATAAAAAAGCATGACAAATAACCTAAAACAAAACAAGTCTCAATAGTTTTGTATTAATGGTGTCGTGTCAATAGATATCATTATTTTCTCGTGTCTAACCGTTTGGCGTAACGAGATCAATACCTACAGGAAGGCATTGTCCGCTGTACAAGACGCTTGTATACGTGATTGGCAATCAAACAGATTGGAGAACAGCAGCTTAAGATCGCTGCTGATGGTGGAAGGATGTCACAGCAGGCGTAAAAGCGAAGCAAACGGAAGAATATGAGTTGGAAGGGCGTAGACCGCGCAGGCGGTGACAGATGGTCGCATCAAATACTTCTGGCAACTTTGATATAGAAGGCCGCTGAATATTTGGCATGCCCAGCAACTACAGCTTTACAAACTGTATTAATTAACGAACCAATGCATGTCACCAAAATTCCAATTATCTGCTTTTATCTTACCGTAAAATGAGTTTAGAGAAGTGATTTTAACATGGCATGTCAATGTTTGCTTAACACGCCGTGTATGCTTTACATGCCTACTTCGTGTAAAATAGTGGCTTTCTTTGGCAGCCTTTAACTGTTAAATGCAGGTGAACACGTGTAGAAGATTCAACTCGTTGAAATCTATCAACATCCTTATTCAATGTATTCCTTAATTTCTTTATACATTGTACACAATTACTATATGAATGCATTTCAAATCAGTGTACCGTAAACAAAATAAGTTATTACAGCCAATTAAGCGATTATATTGATTTGTTTTAACTGGACGCAACACACATCGCCAACCACAAGCGCTTGCAAACTGACATAATATAACATCACTGGATTGTATCAATAATTTAGTTCAAGGACGCCAGTGGCTAGGAATTTCGAATTTGGAAACGCAGGTGCATTAATAGTTGACGTATTTGTGTGAATATGGTGAAATATTGAAATACAAAGTAAATAAAAGTGTTTTAATATATGACTGGCGAGATTGCATCATGGATTCTTTTTTTTTCGACGGAAATGGGCGTACACTGTTAAGGGTAATTTCTTCGATCAATAGGTCGTTTGTTTTGAAGTTGAAAGTCTATCCACAAAGAAATGCCTGCTTAGATCAACTTTTGACATGGAAAAGGAATATTGCAATGAACCAAAATTGTGTGTATGCCGCGTGCAGAATTTCCACGCCTCATTGAAGCAAACAAAACTGGACGAATATGTTGATTTGTATCCATACACACACTTTGGTGCGTGCATTAGCGAGTAGAGGCTTGACTTTCATATGCCAGTAAGTAAAAAGGAAGTCACAAGAAGAGTTGTTTTTTTTGGTATTTCGGTTAGGTAAAAACGAATATTTAAATTTAAACAAAAACGTTTGTGTTCATCTTGAATGTGTTGCATTTGAAATGGTGATGAAATTTGAATCGAGGCATATAGCGAAATTGTGTCGTGTCACTCTGCATTGAATTGTTGAGGAATATTTCGCAAAGCGCAACATGGAAAGATCACAAATGATTTTAATATTGCACGGTTCGATTTAGTTATTGTAATCTCATTTTACTCTTTTAACAATAACACGCTAATATGTATTATGTTTAGGACAATTTCTCATTGAATTTTGCGTTCAATAATTTGTGATCTCTTGTTACGTATTTCAAAATGTTTCGAAATTGATCTGAGTAAAACGCTGGATAAGCAATTTTCTATTGCGGTTTATCCTATTTCACAGCGAGATCGGAGATCTTTATAAATATTCGCTCTCTTTAGATTATCATGTTTGATCTAGACGTCTTTATATGACTTATACAGCGGGAAAATTGAATGCTTATTGATTTAAACCTTTTTTTGTTTAATTAAGGGAATGCAAATTTATTGCAATTTGTAACAACAATTTCATATGGTTTAGGATTTAAATAACCATACGTGTTTAAATAAGCTGTTAAAATAAAGATATTACATTCCTAAAATTGACACTTTAGAATTAAACATAATTATGCTCATATTTCTAACTGATCGTCATGTAGATAGACATAATAAAGTAATGTGTATATTCGGAATGAAAAGCAATATTAATAATCACACATTTATTAGGTATGGTATGTGCGCTATGAAATAAACATAATTATATGTGTCAGCGTGTAATTGAAAATGTACACAGAAAAACATATGTCAGTACATTATTGTTGCTGGAGTTTGATTTATTTCGGAAAAACTGGTTATTATATTCCCATTTATTACATTTATAACGAATTTAGAATTAATGCTCAGCGCAGCAGTTCTGCTTCTAGAGTAGTATTACTAGTTCTGTGTATAATTACAAGTCAATTGACATATTTGGATATTTAAATAAAATGCGAGTTTAAAGTCAAAATGAAGATTATAAAAGTAGGAGTTTATGGTTAGTAAAATTGAGGCACGGAACAAGTTTCTTGAATATAGTAAGGAGAGTATTATAGTAACACAGTTCGTAGTCATGATTAGCCGAAAGGAGACATATTGACATGGGTCGAGGTTATGATCGGAAGATGGATATATTGACACATTAAAAGTTAAAGGGTCCTTTCCACAGATTTTGGCATGTTTTAAAATTTGTCATTAAATGCTTTATAATGATAAATGTAAACATTGGATCAAAAAAGCTCCTGTAAAAAAATCAAAAATAAAATATAAAAAAGGAAAAAAAGAAGCCCGCATCAGGGCTCAAACCAGTGACCCCCGGAGTCCTGGAGTAAAAACCAATTAGACCGCTCGGCCATCCTTCCAAGTATATATGAGAGACGTTTTTTATACTTTATATATGCAATCTTCGTAGTTTTACAAAATTAAACTATAACAACAGAACTCTCCAAATTATTCAATCGTTTCGCGTTGCAACGCGTTATAATTTTCAGGTTTTTAAATCGTCAAAAGATGCATATAATGGATATATTAGACCATGGTATATGTTCAGTATTACTGTTTCCTCACAAATATCATAACTACAACGAAAATTTGCTAATCTGAAATAATTTTTTCAATTTTGTCAATTTACCAAAACGTGAAAAGATCCCTTTAATATTGAAGGTCTTATGTATTAAATAACAATCTCAGAGTCGTGATTTATCTCATGCGGATATAATTTGTTCAATCAAGCCATTGAGTCACAAACGTAGGAGAGTATGTTTAACTTGTTAAATAATTGTCCATGAGTTGAAGGTTTACCGGTAACTCTCTTCTATCAGCAAATCGTGAACAAATATCTATGAAAGGTGATACTTAATATACATAAACCGCAGAGGGGAGTACGGATAGATTTTCAAATATTGATCATTTATTACAAAGGCGAGCAGACGTTTTAAATACCTAGTTTTTGTATTAAAAGGCTTGGTTTAACACTCCTTCACAATTCGCTTTTGAAATGTTAATAAACATTCGATAAATTCATAGTCAATCATGTCTCGCGGCTATTTGTGACACATAGAAGAAAGACGTGAGTTGTTTGGATACAGTCCGTCGTATCTAAGGTAACATTTAATATGATTAGCTTAACAAGTCTATTTTGTATGTATCACTTATTATTACATTAGTTGTTGTTCTATAATGTTCTAAGTCCCGTGTGCTATAAAGTGACTACACGTACAATGTGCATCCCTTTTTTAATTAAAAACTTGGATGTGAAAAGCGCATTCTACACTTAATTAACAAACTAAATAATTAAAATGAATTACAATTTAGGAAATAAATTAGATGGAAAAACAAGTACCTGTAATAATAGTGAATATATAATTGGTGTTTATAGACCAGTTCTATTGTTTTGATTCCGGATATTCGCTCATGCGCTAAACACTGGTAGGCAAAAACATGTTTTACAGTTATGCAAAACATATGGATAACGTTGCTTGTTTAGTCAATAAATCGAAAAGAAACTACGGAAAACACAACAACTAAATAATATGTCAAAAATATAATATTTAGTGCCAAAAAAGTTCATTAATACATTTATTTACACCATCAAAAAAGCGTCATTAGCATAAAAGTAAAGTCTGAAGATTGAAAGACCAACAATTTTACACAACAAAAAGCTCTTTGCATTAAACGTATTATTTTGCAGCAAAGCTTCAATAAATTACAATAATAATACATTTAATTATACAATTGTAATTATCAATGGCATAATACGCTAGTGTGGTAAAAAAAAATAGGGTGATAGAAAATGTAAGGGGTGCATTGAAAATAAACGTACTACACAGCCCTATTAAAAGCGAAGTACATGACGGTACTAACATGATATTTTGATTTGGATGTTTTTTTTGCACAGAAAATGACAATATAGAGGAATAATAACATACAACTGAAAAACACAAATTCACATTATGCAAATTGAAAAATATATATTGAAAACTCGTTACTAGTGAATATGAGTGGCACATATCTTACATTTTAACACATATATATCTATATACATATTGTTATATTAATTATTTTATTGTAAACATTATTAAACCCAGTTGTTCACCCGTAATTTCTTGTTTTTATCATGTCGTTCGTGCATTGCGTAACATTTATTCTTCATAAGGAATGACGTAGTTTTTATTAACTGATACCCGCTTGATACGTTAAATGTTTTTACGTTAATTTTATATTTATAAAATACTTTTTTTTTTAAATAATCGGGCTAGTATCTTTACGTTGTACAATTTCTGAAGATCTATATTGGACATAACTTTTAATTTGTACAAATTGTATCGTATCTTATTTAAGAATCTGGTAAGTATGTCGGCGGTAAATAATTCAACCAAATGACTGCTTCATACTACCACAAAGAGAAGACATGGTGGCATCATCAATTGTGTTTAATCTGTCATCTGCAACCCAGTGTGATTTATAACACCATGTTGTTTGTTAAGTGTAGACAATATCTGGTCAAAACGAGATACTTGTTTCATGCAGAACAAAGGGACAATTGAACATCGGAATACAAAGGCTTACACGATTTTAAGATTAATGCAAACAATCAAAAGAACAATATTGCATTTAATTTAGTTTAATGTTAATTGAAAGTGTCAACCTATTGGTTTTTCCTGACAAATACAATTATGGTTAATTTTTATATGCTGTATATTTGGAATTGATATATGTATTGCTTGTTTTCAATCCTATTTGTTGCAGTAAAGTAAACAACTATTTGGCATGCTGAAAAATAAAATCATCATCATCATCATCATCATCATCATCATCAATTCATCATAATCATCATAATCATCATCATCATTATCATTATCATCATCATCATCATCATCATCATCATCATCAGCAGCAGCAGCAGCAGCAGCAGCAGCAGCATCATCGGCATCAGCATCATCATCATCATCATCATCATCATCATCATCATCATCATCATCATCATCATCATCATCATCATCATCATCATCATTATCATCATCAACTCAGTCGATAATTACATTTGAGGCCACCAAATAAAGGCACGTCTGGCGATTACACAATAATGATACATGTTTTAATAAGATAACGAACTGGTGAGTATTTATTGCACAGAATGATCATGCGATCTCGTTTGTTCAATACAAAGTATGTCACAGTCAAATTGGAAATAGTTGTGGAAGTACATACTTAGATTCAGGCCATGTAATATATATTTTAACGCATGTGAATATAATTACTATTTATTGTTATTATTATTATGTTTTTGTAAAAATTAATAATAATAAAAATAATAATAATATTTGTAATAATAATAATAATAATAATTAATACTACTTCTACTACTACTACTACTACTACTAATACTAATACTACTACTACTACAACTACTACTACTTCTACTACTACTACAACTACTACTACTACTACTTCTACTACTACTACTACTAATACTACTACTACTACTACTACTACTACTACTACTACTACTACTACTACTACTACTACTACTAATACTACTACTACTTCTACTACTACTACTACTACTACTACTACTACTACTACTACTACTACTACGACTACTTCTACTACTACTACTACTACTACTACTACTACTACTACTTCTACTACTACTACTACTACTACTACTACTACTACTACTCTTACTACTCTTACTACTACTACTACTACTCCTACTACTACTACTACTACTACTACTACTACTACTACTACTACTACTACTACTACTACTACTACTACTACTACTACTACTACTACTACTAGTAGTACTACTACTACTACTACTACGACTACTACTACTACTTCTTCTACTACAACTACTACTACTACTACTACTACTACTACTACTACTACTACTACTACTACTACTGAACAGAACAGAACAGAACATAACTTTTATTTTCACCCAAGTATATAACATATACAATAAGGGCAATATAACAAAGTACACTTTTTATAACAATATTTTGACTTCCGATAATTTAGCAACAACAGCACATATTATCCAGCGAGGGTAGGGGTATTCAGAATGAGCATATATACAGATATTGACTACGAGAATGTGGGAAAAGTTAATCAATTACAAAAAACACCAAATTATCATACATAGTGAGCAATGCATGAGAATGAAATAACGGTTCGTAATTGTGTAGCCTAATTTGTCGAGGATTCTAATATTTTTAGTGATCTTTAACCTTAATTATGCGGGGTGGTCTTGTTCACACGTCACTTAACTTTGCACGCGCTGTTACCGATAGCAGTTTTCAGGAAAGTAAAATGTTTATTTAAAAAGTGCAGGTTAAAACAGTGCGTTTAAGGCGATAGTGCAACTTGCAGTTGGTAGCTTTAATGTCTGTATTCGGAATAGTTGCAGACATGTTTTTTCGTGATTTATTCGCTCGACTGCACCCGCACAATGAAATTTGCCAATGGGCGAATGGATAATGTCGGAGCAACCCGAGGCCATGATAGCTGTACTTCTCAAGGACACAATAGATAAGGTACTACCGTTAAGATTAAGCAAATTGTGTGTACTGCATGCAAAAGGAATGAGCAAGGCCTAAGCGGTATCAAGAGGTGATTTTTTTGTCAACTTACTATTATAATGGTGGTATGAGTCGGCTTATTTAAAACAAAACGATAATACACCGATTTACAGTTACACGTCTGCGCATGCGCGGGCAGATAATCGATCAGAGTTACCCGGCTTGAATTTCGAGTAAAAAATACAAAGAAAACAACATGGCGTTCACCTGTGCAGTCAACAAATGCTCAAACAGCGCTTACTGGCTAAATAAATGGAAAGCTCAGCTATGCGAAAATTGTGGATGTCTTCATAAGGAGCAGCTTTGTAAATGTGAACCTCCATTTAGGTAAATAATTTAATGTTTTCACCAGAAATATAACACAAAACGAAGTGCTCGACGTTTGACAACACTCAACAGCTTACCCTGAGCAGAGATCGAATCAAACGAAAATTATGAATGTTTTTAATTTCTAACAATGTTTCACCAAGTCATTATGATAAAAACCGCATAAAATAATTAAAAAAATAATGTTAATTTACTAGATGCAGTTTACTGTTACGTGTTAGTGTACCGGTAGTTGTCGCAATCACTAGATCTAGTGCAAGAATTGTGGCTATATAAATTATATAAGCATGCATTTTATAATCCCTTTTACTTGTCAAAGTCAAATAAATGATTAGATTGTACTATTTTTATATATAGTTCCATCAAATGCATTAAGTGTTTATTTAACTCTAGATAACTTTGTGAAAAATGTCCCCAAAATTTGTTTTCATACATGTATGCTAGCTGACATGTACATAAAGGAAGACCTTTAAACCCTGCAGTCTTCCTTTAAACCCTGCATGTGATTGAAGATGTTTCTGTAATTATTTCAGGCTGTTCCCATTCCCAACCAAGTTTAAGAAGCCGAATGAGAGAGAAAAATGGAAACAGTTGGTGGGTAGACGTGATGGTACCAAGCTTTGGTCACCCTCCAAGGACAGCCGGATATGTTCAAAACATTTTGTCGAGGGCCAGCCGACCCTCCAGAACCCATATCCATCCTTGCATTTGGGATATAGTGGTGCGGATAAGCGTGTCAGCAGAATGTCGTTGTTTGAAGAAACTTCCTTGAAACCCAGCCGGAAAAAGAGGCGGTTGTTGGAAAAGAAGCAACTCAAGTTTCTACCAGTAGTGATTCAGATCTCGTCACAATTGAAACTCCAGATCCAGATGTAGACATGCTACCTCAGCCACGAAGAACAGTTCCTTGGATTTTCACTTTGTTGTCCATGATAATAGGGCTTCTTCTTATGGTTAATGAAAAATGCCAGATCATTACAAAACTAACAGAGGAAAATGAAAATTTGAAACGAGAAAATAGGATGTTGAAAGGAAATCAATCAGAGAAAATACTGCAAACAAATGATGATGTGAATTTCTACACTGGTATTAAAAGTTGGAACATATTCAGCAAATTTCATAAGGTTATATCACCTTTAGTAAACAGGCGGTGGAACGGTGTTGTTTCTGTGATAAAAAATGTAAGAAAATTTTCTGAAAAGACTCGATCTGGACCTGAACGGAAACTAAGTTCAAAAAGTGAATTTCTGTTGATGTTGATGAAACTTAGACTTGGGACTTTAAATAAGGACTTGGCAAAACGTTTTGGTATATCCGAGGCATTATTCTCAAGGATATTTTTTGCATGGCTTCGTGCATCATACTTGGTGCTTAGATCATTGGTTTACATCCCTGAGCAAGATGCTTTAATTGCTACAAAACCTCAGCGTGTCCGAGTGTTACCAGATTTACATTCAATAATCGATTGCACAGAACTTTTTATTGAAACGCCGAAGGATCTTTTTTTACAAACGCAAACATGGAGCGATTATAAGCACCACAACACATTGAAATTTCTTGTAGCCTGTGCTCCCAATAGTTGTATCATCTATGTCTCACCTATGTATCTAGGAAGAGCAACAAATAAAGCCATTACAATAGACTGTGGTTTTCTGGACCAGTTACCAGTCAACAGCATGGTAATGGCGGATAAAGGCTTCAACATTCGCGAATAGTGTGAAAACCGCTCAATACGTTTATATGTACCTCCTGGTAAAAGAGGACAGTCACAGATGAGTACTGCTTGTGTTGAGAAAACTAAACGAATTGCAAACAAACGAATACTTATCGAGCAAGTTATAAGAAGACTGAAGACTTTCAGAATTTTATCGAATGAAATTCAGATTTCTTTTTGTTCACACATTGATGAAATAATTGGGGTGTTTGCAGCCCTAAGCAACCTTAGGGGACCAATTTACAAATTTTGAGCATTTGCATACAATACTATTGTTATTTCAGGTAGTTGTATGTGGTTGTGACACCTTCATGAGACATATTTTGTAATTGCTGCAAAAATCAATGGAATACATGTGTTATGTACCATTCTGTTATTGACATGAGTTAACAAATTGTGTGCAATGTCAGTTAATATTTATTGGCAATATATTTAAAGATGTTTTCTGGTCATTAAATGTATTGACTGAATGATTTTATCTTGTTAACATTAGACAGCATACATGTATGTCATGCACATGAAACGTGTGGCCGTGAAAAGGTCAATTTCAGAGTTTGAGGACAAATATTATTGCAAGGGACTTAGGCTAAATGTCAGTGGAACCGTTTACTTTAAGAAATAAATGATCATTAATACTCCGTATAAGTGTATTATTCAAATAAAAAACAATATAAGACAAAATAGAAAGAACATGTTAATTTATTTTTTACCATTTTAGTTAGAAATATGTGTTCGCGTTCTGAGAAAACTGGGCAAAATGCATGTGCGTAAATTGTCATCCAAGATTAGCCTGTGCAGTGTGCACAGGCTAATCAGGGATGACATTTACGCTTTTACAGCATTTTAATTTTAAATGATGTCTCTTCTTAGCAAAAAAACATTGAATTTAGGTGATAAGTGTCGTCCCTGACTAGCCTGTGCGGACTGCAAAGGCTAATCTGGGACGACACTTTACGCACATGCATTATGTCCAGTTTTCTCAGAACATGACACCTATATGATAACAGTACAATAACAAGTAATCGGCTACACTAAGAGGCTTAATATTATTCATAGTCATTTCTTCCATGTCGATCATTTAATCATTCTTATCATTTCTTCCATGTAGAATATTTTATCAGAGTACCAATTTTAAAATTCAAATAAACATATTTAAAAATGAGGTGCAAATTCTTTTTTTTTTAAATGCAGTAACAAACATAATACCAATTGAATTATGAAAAGAACATGAAGCTCTATTAATATGATAATCTTTACTGATGTAACATAATTAATTTAATTGGTATTTTTGTACATCCCCTGACAAGTTGTTCAGTTGTCTACAACAAACGTGCACATCTGCCACATGACCACTTGTCAACTGTTTTCAAGCTTTCATCTGTGACCCCTGCACACAGATAGTGACACCACAATGAGCAAAAGTCACAGTTTACAGATTGATCTGCCTCTGATTGGGGTTCATCAACACAATCAAGTCCACAGTAGCCGCACAAATACACCGGCAATTTTGCTGCTTGCTTCTTCCTCTTTTTTGGTGGTATTGGTTTTTAGCTTCCATTTGGCAATGTGACTGGCATCAGAGCTCGACGGGCAGTTTGCTGGTCCAATGTTGGGATCTTCGTTGGTGTCCTTGCTTCCTTCACATTTGCTTTGACATCATGGTGGTCACCGATCAGGCATGGAAGCACAAACCTTATCCAAAACCAAGTCAGTTTTTCCTCAAGGTCATCCCAGAATTCATATTCAAAAACAACCCTGGCAACTAAACTTCCATGGACTGTGTACACAAACAAATCACAGTAGTGTATACCAAGCATTTTCATCAGACCTTGCATTTGGTAAAAGTATGGGTGTGTTTTATCCACCACCAATTGTCCGTTATGATCGCTCACATACTTCACGTTTTCAACAGTCGGTACTTGGTCTTTAATGCTGTCTGGGCATTTAATCTCGCAAATTCCTTGCCCACAGCACTGGCACTCAACTTCAAGGTCAGCACTTGCAGCTATATAAGGCTTCTTGATGTACACTGAAAGACCCGACTCCTTGGTTTTCAACTTCAGGTGCTTTTTCTTTGCAGTTTTTGTGTAGCATCGTTTTGCTTCAGGTTCAAGCGCTAGCCCATGTTTCATTGCATTTGTTGGCCTTACATCTGTTTCACCCATGTTGGTACTGACAAGCGCTGTTGGGTCTGCAGCTTCATTTTGTTGAAGAGTTTTATCTCGACTGCTCACTCTTTGAAATAAACTGGCAGTCAACCTGCCTTTCCTTTGGCTTTTCCATGTCTCAGAGTGTGACTGATCTACTGTAGCCTGACTTATACTATCACGCATCTCTTCTGTCATAAAGAATTTTGTTAAAAAAAAGCTCAGGTGTGATGTTGTCACCACTTGATTTCAAACTGTGTGCAAGTTCAATCAAAGTCAGTGGAAGTGATATTGTCTGTACAGTTACTTTTGTCTTCTCAAACATCTTCGCAAAGCATGAGTCACCAATGTCGTCTTTCAATACACTGTATAGGTCACTCCTTAACTGGCTTGGGTCCTGAACAAAAGATACTTGCTTCTTGTTTAAGGGAGTGAACAATTTCTTCATTGCATGTTTCTTTTTTTCATTTTCCACATTGGCCGCACTTTTACCATAATGTCCTTTTCGCCACACAATTTCTGATGCCTTCACCGGTTTCTTTGTTGGTTTTGCCTTTGGAACATTCCATTGCGACAATTTACTTGTGGCTGCCTTTGAAGTTTCTCCAGATTTCACTGCGTGCTCTACACGGAATAAAAGTCCAGCGACATGATTGCATGTACCATGCATGCCGGCTGTGCAGCTACAATACGCTGACAACAATTCGCCACCAGGTTGATCTGTTGAGTTTTTCCTTACAACTTCCCACACATCATATTGTTTACTATTAATGGACATTGATGGAGTCACTTTGGTTTTCAGTACACATTTGTCACCAGATTCATTTAGTGTATGAAGGTAGACTTCTTTCACCCATCCATTTTCAAAGTATATGTAGGCTTTTCCCTGTTTGTACTCGTTCAGCAAACGATGCACCACTTCATTGGGTGTAGAGCACTTTAAAAACTTGGCAATGTCCGTTACATACACAGATGGCCATAAACTCATTCCAGCACCTTCGCCTTTCCAGCCTGATGACAGTGCGAATGGGTCTGGGATAACCTCACCTTCAACTTCAAGTTTCCGTTTATACTCGTCCAGGAGACGCTGTTCTGCCTGTTCGGCCTTCTCATTAACAGGCAGGTTTTCTTCCCACACACAGAACGCTCTGAAATTATAATAATGAATATTAAGCCAAAAATTAGATATTGGAAACCATATAATGCAACAATCTACACATTAAACTGGTGTACCCAGTCCACATTTTTTTGCTCAGTCCATCAACATTTTTAATATTTCTGTCAAGTTGTGCCCCAATATCATTTGCTTAGAAAAATAGCTTCATTCAGTAAACAAAAATGTGGTTTATGATCCACCATTCACGTTTTTCATGACTTCTTTTATATCAAAACAAAATATATGAATCATCATTGAAAATAAGATAATGGCCCATGCAGCCTTGCAGGGTGGTAGGCCTACTGATTTTTAGAAAGTTTTCATGAAGATTGCACTATATTGCAACGTCGATAAGATCCCTGTGCGATAAAGTGGCTACTTCAATTTTCTTTATAAATAAGCAAAACTATCACGAACTTTATTTGACATTTGTGAACAGAAATCTTCCGAAAAGTATGTTCAAGTGTGGTTTACAATACCTTGCTGAAAGCTCGTCGAATGTTCCATTCACGCTCCTATTTCTGTGCGATAAAAACACTTTAAGTGCATGCATCGACCACAATCTGAATCTCTCAAGCGTCATCTCACTCAGGTCATCCATTCTGAATCTATTTTTATATTATTTCACGCTATTTTGATCACACACAATACAATTAACGCATCAGCTGTCTATAACAATGGCGATTCGACGTTTTGGATGGATTGTTTATATTCGAACATCCGGGTACTTGCGTAATCTAAAAATAGCGCTTCCGCAACTGTAAATCGGTGTATTCGTGAATCGAGACGGTACAAACATATGAAAATCACTAGCAAAAGGAATTGTTATAAGTTATAAACTGATATTATTATTATTATTGCAATATATTCTATGATTTTATTTTTTTTTTAAGATGGTTTTCCGAGAAAGTATTTGTTTAAGAAGCCAGGGTCATGAAAAGCAAATAAATATATGTACAGATTTTTAACATATCAGAATGATGCAAAAGTAGACGTAGTCATGATATATAAATTATCAGTTAGCGAGTGAAATAAAGGATATAACAAATTTATGTACATTTCTCACATTGATACACATTTTAAGTATTAACAAGTAATTAAATAAGCATAAACGTTCCTTATGCTTAACAATTAATGTTTTTAACGTAAGTATAGATGTACATAGGACTGAAAATGTATCATGTAAATTGAATTTATGGAATTTATTTAATTTCAAGTAGGTAACTACAGTCAACTTTCTATTATACTGGTGGTATAAGTCGGCTATTTAAAACAAAACACAAATTTGTAGATAGAAATGGTACAGAATTATAAAAATCACTAGCAAAAGGAAATTGTAATAAGTTATAAACTGGTTATTATTATTGCAATTTATTCTATAAATTTTTGGCCGGTTTTCCGATGAAGTATTTGTTTAAGAAGCCATGATCATGAAAAGCAAATAAATATATGTACAGATTTTTAACATATCAAAATGATGCGAAAGTACACATAGTCATGATATATAACATTATTAGAAAAACACAACCAAATTAATATAATACAATCATCAATTAGCGAATGAAATTAAGAATATAGCAAATTTATATACATTTCTCACACTGATACACATATTAAGTATTAACAAGTAATTAAATATAACTTATAAGCATAAATATTCCTTATGATATATAACATTATTAGAAAAACCCAACCGAATTAATATAATACAATCATCAACTAGCGAATGAAATTAAGAATATAGCAAATTTATGTACATTTCTCACACTGATACACATATTAAGTATTAACAAGTAATTAAATATAACTTATAAGCATAAATGTTCCTCATGCTTAACAATTAATGTTTATAACGGTAAAGCATACATGTACATAAGACTGAGAATGTGGCATGTAAATTGAATTTATTCAATTTCAAGTAGGTAACCACAGATTATACAGTAGTAAACGGATGTAAGAAAAAAGTAGACTCTTTGAAGAAGCAGTAATGGAGTTATTATTATTAAGGGGAGACTATTTAGACAATAATGTGCCCTAATTAATAATAAAAAGAATGGCTATACAGGTTTTGAAGTACATAATAACGCATTAGATCGAGACTTAACAAAAACTAACAATCAATTAGTGCACTGTAGTAGAACATATACTATAATTTGGTGGTCTGGTGGCATTTGTATTTATAAACAAATGTGTACTTGTATTGAATCTTTGTTAGCGTTTAAATTTACTGAATATAAAGCGTATAAATTTGCTTGTATTTTTAAGTAAAGGTAAGGATTCTGATGATAAGAATGAGCTAAGGGAAGCATTATGTGTGTCATTACCTAAGAATTGTTCTCTTTCAGTATTAAAGAAATCGCAGTTAAGGAGGTAGTGGTGTTCGGTGCCAACCTGACCCGAATTACATAGCATGCAGACTCTATCTTCAAATGGGGTTCCGTCGAATCGGCCTGTCTCGACTGGAAACCAGTGGTTAGCAGTCCTGAATTGGAATAGGTAAATGTATTCTTTTTTGGTGAGTTTAATAAGGTAGTTTTCAAGGGATGGTGATTGTTTGAAGCTGGTATATATATGTCCTTTGTGTGTTTGCTGTAATTGGTGGTGCCATTGGGTTTTGAACTGAGTTAGTAACTGTGATTTAACTAAGCGGTGGATATTAATTTGGTCTATTTGAAACTGATTATCCCATATCTGATTACTACTACTACTACTAATACTACTACTACTAGTACTACTACTACTACTACTACTACTACTACTACTACTACTACTACTACTACTACTACTTCTA
>NC_068362.1:10701829-10736829 GCF_020536995.1 Dreissena polymorpha
ACCTGATCCGATTTACAAAATAGAAAGTGTTGCATAATTAAATTATCTGTTGCCTTGAATTTGTTTTAAAAACTGTAAAATATATTAATGATTATTTAATACTTTCCTTATTTTCCTCATGATTTTTTTCACCTCAAAAAAGGCCAGGCCTTTTCCCCAAATTCAGATTAAAAAACCTGCCTTTATCTCACATGTTCATAATACTTTGTAAAATTTTAATAATAAGTTATCAAAATAGTTAGTTATTTACCAGTTAACGGCTTCTTTGAAATATAAGAAACACTATTTACATGCGATAATTTTTCCCAATTGAGCCAATTTTGCGAATAATTTTTGTCTCAAAATGGGGGTTTTCACGACGTGAAATTCCCAAAATTCCAGTGTGGCGTATTCCCAAAATGGAGCGGAAAAAGCCTGGGTTATGGGTACGCCAGGAGAATACACAAATGCCTATTATTTGTACTGGCATACACTTGTTTGCTCTTGAGTTCAATTGAAATGGGAACTGTGTCTCTGATAATTTGAAATTAAGGTTACATTCTAAATATTCATATTAAATTGATACTATTCAAGTACCATACATATATTGGAAATGAAGTTGTTGTATTACGGCTTATATGAATGTAAGTTAATGGATTATTTATGTGTAATTAGTGATATGTATCAAGTTTTAACGAATTTGCAAAATCAACACCGATGTTGAAGCAACCCATAATGAACTTTAGCTGTATTTTTCATTTTCAATAACATTCACGGTTCATTTTCTAGTTTACTTGAAATCATAGCCGGGAATCGACGACGAGTAGGTAACGCAGGTTGCGGATCGTGTTATTTCTTAACATTTGACCCACTATTTGTAAACATAAAACAAGAAATGTACATTTCCAGAAAGTTTATTGAAATTGCTCTACATTTGATGAAGTAATGATGACTGTTTAGAGCGATGCACCCTATTGTCAGGTCATTTTGAGTTGAATACTTTGATATATATTTGTATTTGATAGTGCATTTTTGTTTCAGAGAAGATGATTTGTTGAAAATTTTTGATTACTTTTACTTCAAAATGATGTTTAAACTAATTAATAAAATAGCCACACGCTAGCCACCTGTGTTAAAAATACCACGGGGTGAATACAATTAATCCGATAACTGGGTCTATGGAATGGATTGATATAGACTCTTTAGACATGATTTTCTAGGGTCAAATAGATGCAAGAAGGGAATTTTGCTCCAGTAAAAACGAATCAATTTCGATCTTCTTTCTCAACATGAAAGAATTTTGGTCTCTTGAAACCACTGTATGCTTAGTGTGGTGTGCAACCAGCTTTATGTTTATAAGTATGATTCTTCTATCTGAGATTTCAAATGATGTTTGCTTATTGTGGAGCCTGCCAGAGTTATGGTAATACGTGTGCTCCTTCTATCTGAGATTTCAAAGGTTGTAAGCTTATTGTGGAGTCTACCAGGGAAATGTTAATAAGTGTTCTCCTTCTATCTGAAATTTCAAAGGTTGTATGAATATTGTGGAGCCTGCCAGGGTTATGTTTATTAGTGTGCTCCTTCTACCTGAGATTTTAAAGGTTGTATGCATATTATGGAGCCTGCCAGGGTTATGTTAATTAGTGTGCTCCTTCTACCTGACATTTCAAAGGTTGTATTCTTATTGTGGACCTGCCAAGGTCATGTAAATAAGTGTACTCCTTTTATCTGAAACGTTAAAGGTTGTATACTTATTGTGGATGCTGTCAGGGTTATGTTTATAAGTGTGCGTATTCTATCTAAGATTTCAAAGGTTATATGCTTATTGTGGAGCCTGCCAGGGTTATGTTAATAAGTTTGCTCCTTCTATCTGATATTTTAAAGGTTGTATGCTTATTGTGGAGCCTGCCAGGGTTATGTTAATAAATGTGCTCCTTCTATATGAGATTGCAAAGGTTGTATGCTTATTGTTGAGCCTGCCAGATTAATGTTAATAAGTGTACTCCTTTTTTCTGACATTTCAAAGGTTGTATGCATATTGTGGAGCCTGCCAGGGTTGTGTTGATAAGTGTACAGTCCACAGTCTTAAGTACAGTCTTAATCAGCCAGTCAAGGGAAACAGCCAAATTGGCTGCTTAAGCGGGGTGGCCTCTTAAGAGGGGGTTGGGTCAAAGGGAGTCTGGAGTTGATGAGTGCATGGCTAACTGTTCAATTTTTGTATAAACAAAATGGTAAATATGTGTACATGTACTAAACAATGTATAGATTTAATATAATTTTATTTCTTCCTTTCTAAAATCAGCTATAAGACAACATTTCCATTCAAAAAAATATTATATTCATCTTTCTAATCATCATCAATATCATCATCATCAGAATCAAGTCAATGAAAAAGAATCATTCTCATGATTCATTGTTTACTCAATGCGCGTTGTATGGTCCCAATGCACTTAAGATGGGAACAGTTGTGGATCAGTTATGCGTGAATAACTCCCGTGTCTCTATAACTCGATAATTTAATCTGTTTATTGCAGTTTTATGGCTTTGAATACCTACCGTACGAATTGGTCCCGCCAGTGATCTCCTTCACGAAAAAAATCGTGGCCAGTTACATAAGAGACTGATAATAGCAACCGGGTGTAATCCTCCTGGTAATCGTGCTTTTCATGCATAATATTATAAAAACATTTTTTCGCCGCGTAAAGGGTTTTAACAAAATTAATATTGAAATCATTGTAAATATAAAATAAATGTTTTGTTTTATTCCCAAATGAGAATAATAATTTGTAATCCGAAACACACTCCCGATTGCTTAATGTTAACGAGACGTTTACAAATTCTAGCATCATGTATTTCCTTTGTCCCGACAAAAGCGCGCAAAAAGTATGCACCAATGTAGAATGTCACGCCGATTAATTAGCCGATAATTGTCATAAATGTGTGCTTGAAATAGTATGAGCTACAAATAATAAATTATAAATTAAGAATCTCCTTTCCAGTAATAATAGGTGATATTCACACGTGCGGAAACAAAAAGATCAAACGGTCGCATATTGCTTTTAACCCGATAACCCGATAATCCGCCGCTAATTAATTGCAATTTGCAAACTGGCTGTCAAAATGTTTATCACACATCACGCTTCAGTACTACAGAGCCTAAACCGCAGACTGGAAGTACGTATCGATTTTTTCGCCGTTGCGTCTGTGTAATTTTGCCAATGTACATGACTGACTTACTTGCGCGTGACCACTCGTATGGGGGAAATTTAACATTTGGGATGCAAAATTGCTGGCCGCTGGCCGGAGAAACGGGGTTACCGCTTAAGAGGGGTGCATTATATAGTGTTTATCGACGGTCGCGGCACAGACCGGCCGCCTACACGGGGTGACCGGCGATGAGGGGTGATCGGAAGTAGGGGTTGGACTGTACTCCTTCTATATGGGATTTCAAAGGTTGTAAGCTTATTGTGGAGTCTGCCAGAGTAATGTTAATAAGTGTGCTCATTCTATCTAAGATTTCAAAGGTTGTATGCTTATTGTGGAGCCAGTCAGGGTTATGTTGATAAGTGTACTCCTTCTATATGAGATTTCAACGGTTGTATGCTTATTGTGGAGCATGTCAGAGTTATGTTGATAAGTGTACTCCTTCTATATGAGATTTCAAAGGTTGTATGCTTATTGTGGAGCCAGTCAGGGTTATGTTAATAAGTGTACTCTTCTATCTAAGATTTCAAAGGTTGTATGCTTATTGTGGAGCCTGCCAGAGTTATGTTAATAAGTATGATTCTTCTATCTGAAATTTCAAATGTTGTATGCTTATTGTGGAGCCTGTCAGAGTTATGTTGATAAGTGTACTCCTTCTATATGAGATTTCAAAGGTTGTATGCTTATTGTGGAGCATGTCAGAGTTATGTTAATAAGTGTACTCTTCTATCTAAGATTTCAAATGTTGAATGCTTATTGTGGAGCATGTCAGGGTTATGTTAATAAGTATGATTCTTCTATCTGAAATTTCAAATGTTGTATGCTTATTGTGGATCCTGCCGGGGTTATGCTAATAAGTGTACTTCTTCTATCTAAGATTTCAAAGGTTGTATGCTTATTGTGGAGCCTGCCAGAGTTATGTTAATAAGTATGATTCTTCTATCTGAAATTTCAAATGTTGTATGCTTATTGTGGATCCTGCCGGGGTTATGCTAATAAGTGTGCTCCTTTTATCTGAGATTTCAAAGGTTGTATGCTTATTGTGGAGCCTGTCAGAGTTATGTTAATAAGTGTACTCTTCTATCTGAGATTTCAAAGGTTGTATGCTTATTGTGGAGCATGTCAGAGTTATGTTAATAAGTGTACTCCTTTTATCTGAGATTTCAAAAGTTGTATGCTTATTGTGGAGCCTACCAGGGTTATCTTAATAAGTGTACTCTTCTATCTAAGATTTCAAAGGTTGTATGCTTATTGTGGAGCCTGCCAGGGTTATTTTAATAAGTGTACTCCTTCTATCTAAGTTGTATGCTAATCGTGGAGCCTGCCAGGGTTATGTTAATAAGTGTGCTCCTTCTATCTAAGTTGTATGCTAATCGTGGAGCCTGCCAGGGTTATGTTAATAAGTGTGCTCCTTCTATCTAAGATATTCAAAGGTTTTATGCTTAAAGTGGATCATGCCAGGGTTATCTTAATAAGTGTACTTCTTCTATCTAAGATTTCAAAGGTTGTATGCTTATTGTGGAGCATGTCAGGGATATGATAATAAGTGTACTCTTTTATCTAAGAATTCAAATGCTGTATGTTTATTGTGGAGCCTGCCAGTGTTATGTTAATAAGTGTGCTCCTTCTATCTAAGATTTCAAAGGTTTTATGCTTAAAGTGGATCATGCCAGGGTTATCTTAATAAGTGTACTTCTTCTATCTAAGATTTCAAAGGTTGTATGCTTATTGTGGAGCCTGCCAGGGATATGATAATAAGTGTACTCTTTTATCTAAGAATTCAAATGCTGTATGTTTATTGTGGAGCCTGCCAGTGTTATGTTAATAAGTGTGCTCCTTCTATCTGAAATTTGAAATGTTGTATTTTTATTGTCGAGCCTGCCGGGGTTATGTTAATAAGTTTGCTTCTTCTATCTGAGATTTCAAATGTTGTATGCTTATTGTGGAGCCTGCCAGGGTAATCTTAATAAGTGTACTCTTCTATCTAAGATTTCAAAGATTGTATGCTTATTATGAAGCCTGCCAGGGTTATTTTAATAAGTGTACTATTCTATCTAAGATTTCAAAGGTTGAATGCTTATTGTGGAGCCTGCCAGGTATATGTAAATAAGTGAGCTCCTTCCGTATGAACATCATAGGATGTATGATTATTGTTTAGCCTGCCAGCGCATTATGTTTATTCGTTTTTTATTTCCATCTGAGCTTTCATTGACACATGCTTATTTTGGAATATTCCAGTGTTGCATAAATTAATGTGCTCCTTCTATTTGAGCTTTCAAATGACGTATTCTTATGACGGAGTCTGTCAACGTTACGTTTATTAGTTAATTGCTCCTTTCATCTGAGCTTTAATAGAACCTATGCGTATTATGTATCCTGCAAAGCATTTATGTTAGTTAGTGGCTCCTTCAATCTGGGCTTTCATAGGATGATTTCTTATGGTGTAGTCTGCCATCGTTTATTAGTGTGCCCCTTCCATCTGAGCTTTCAGAGGACATATTCTAATTGTAGAGCATTCTTATCACCCAAATGTTCTATATAATTATTACTGTGTTTAATCATGTTTAAATTATGTTTAATAGGTAACGCTGAACAATGGCTTGTTTCTGTGCCAAAAGTTGACTCTATGAAGACCATTTCGTTGATGTTCAGATTATGGCGAGTTTAGCTGATGTTTTTAAGGAGAAGGAACGGTCGAACTGGCTTAAGGCATGGCTAGCAATAGACATTGCGAAGTCTGGCTTGGAGCACTTAGCTGACAACGAGGCTCAGACTTTTCACCAGCACATTTACAGCCAAGTAACATCTACTCTTAAGTCACAATCAGCTACTTGCACCAGCTGTAACACAACAAATTTACTACGAAACCAAAAATGTCCAAACCAGATTTGTGATAAAATTTGCCAGGAAATTATCAAGGAACATCGGTACAAAAAATGTTCTTGGAACAATACATCTGCGCCATTATGGCAAACGCACTATTGGGAAATAGCGAAATGTTACATCCAAACAGATGGATATGCTGACAAGATATCGATTCAAGATACAGACTTCAACGGCGTCGTCAGTTTTATGCTGAACTGCACACGTTTTGATAGCAAGTTTTCTTTTCCAATAACAAAGGGAAAGCCAACCCTAAACAAGCCTGCATGCCTCCTGTATAAGGTAAGAACTCCAGTGCCTTCTGACAAAGGTTGTGTATTTTCTACCAAATACTTTAAATATAGTATTTCAGGAGTTATACGCATACATGAATGTACAATGATGTGAAATTGGCATATATAACTCTACGTTCAAAGGATCTAACACTTCAAACACGAATTGCACTGTATTGACGGCTAAGAACAGTGTACATAACTTAGCTTTTATGAGCTTTCTTCAAAGGTTTCCTAAAAAATAAAAAAACTGAATACATTGCGGAGCTATATTTGACGCGCTATTTAATAGTAGAAGTTTAAAGGGGACGTGTTTGTTTTGCATTACACTCGCCCCATTGGTGCAAAAAATGCAACATGTGACATTGAAATTAATAGGCACATGGTGCCTTTTTGCACTAATGGGGCGATATGATATGCAAACGCTTACAAACTAATTGATGTGCATGTTTTCTCAATAGGATAACTGTCACATTTGCAAAATATTTAACATATTAAGATAATGTGTTTCCATACTAGGCTCGTGAAGTCCATAAAGCTGTGCGGCACTCTTCACTAATGGAAGTTACTGATGTCGATCTTCAAGACTATTTCACAACATTGAAACACCTGCTGAAAGATTCAAGCCATCTCACTCAAGATAACGTTGCCAAAAATGCTGTGGTGAAATTAGCGCAGGTAGTGTATTAGCGTTATTTCATGTCATTTAACGCCTTTCCTTGATTATTGTTAACGAATAATAGAATAACATATTGTGTCATGTCTTTTCACCATTAGATACTCATATGAAACAGATAAAGCACCATCACTATAACGTTTTGAGCTTATAAGGGCACATACCGTTTATGGAGAGCTTTTGTGGTCACTTTTGTCTGTCATTGTAGTGCGCCGGCAGCATTAACATTGTTAACATTAGTCGCCACATTGAGTGACCAAATTTTTGAAAATTTGACTGAATTGTTAGGGCGGGTTTGAAAAGCGAGCTTGTTGGGGCATTATACAGATTTTATATATCATCAAAAAAAATCCTACGATATGTATTCTCTTAATATCTCGGCGTTACAAGTAATTATACCCATCTGGACGACATGGCTGCTAATGGGTGGGACTGTTTTTTTACATTCTATTATAAACTATGCTCACTATGACACAGAGTTAACAATCTGGTAGTAACACCGTTTACCGAATCTTAAAAAAAATGTTACATTTAATCTGGTAATATCCCGGCCAAGTTTGATACATTTTATGGTAGATCAAAAGGTATGGTTGTCGATCGGACAATTTGCTATAATTGTACAATAAATCTTGTCGTGGTGTAATGCATATGGTGTCCGCTTAACGACAGGGGGGTCATGAGTTCGATCCCCACTGTGAGCGCGCTCATTAGACAACCTAAGACACCAAGTACTGGTTACAGGCCCAGGAAACGGACTCGAGAGCGTTTCAATAAGCTTGAGGCTTTCGATGAAATCGACCTAAAAGAAATAGGATTGAACTAGCTAAATCTTGCAAAAAAGTCTTACTTTTTGCTAAATCAGCGTGGAACATGAAACC
This sequence comes from Dreissena polymorpha, assembly GCF_020536995.1. NCBI lineage: Eukaryota > Metazoa > Mollusca > Bivalvia > Myida > Dreissenidae > Dreissena > Dreissena polymorpha. The sequence continues at coordinate 10,709,722 of NC_068362.1, forward strand.
TTCCCCGGAAGGTTGTTCTTATGTCAGCCGAGTTTAAAATGGTCTCTAACAGTTGAAACATATAGCTGACAGGTGATGGGCGATTTTCAGTATATCACAAACGTGAAGTCACTTGAAATCTCTGTCACCGATTCCACTCAATTTAAATTGCAAACATTGTTCGGTCTTAAAACAGTGCAATTATTATTCTTTAAACAATGTTCTGATGGATTTGGCGATGTTACGCCTTTTATTATTACCGGTATTTTGGATGATATAACTCAAGTAGAGATTATAATACATAAACACACCTGCGCGTATAATAGAATCCTTGTTTTATTGATTTTCTTAAATGAAAGTCCATCTAGAGGTTACACAAATGTTAACTGTATTGAAACTCAATTCAAGATGAGAATACCACCTTGAAGTATATATACTAAAATAATTTAATGAAAATGAGTATTGTATCATTGGCTTCTATATCAAGTTAAGTTTTTAATTGGGAACTAAACCACACACTTATTTATGATTTGCTGTCGTAATCAATTAAATAATTTAATATGGAACTAAACCACACTTTATGAGTTATCATTGCCTTCAATATCAAGTAAAGAACATAATCATTGGCTGTCTGTACCAAGTAAAGTATCAAATGAGAAACTAATGTGCACTGAAATACACATCCATTTTACTCATTTGTTTCTTCCTTTTACTATCAAGAAAACATGTCATTGATTTAAAATTTAGCTGTTTTTGTGATTAAATATAACTGTTTTTATTTGATGCAACAGTTGGAAAAAGACACATTACTATTGACTACAACAGAGATGATGTGTTTCCTGGATGCTGTTGGAACAACTTTGAAACAACACTTGAAATGTATTGCAAAAGACGTTGTTGACGCATCGGTGAATGACCTAAGAGTAAACACAGCATTGTGTATTGATAACATTAAAGATTTTATGAGCAATTGTAAGCAAGAGCTCGCAAAACAGGCAGATATACATAAACAGGATATCGATGAACACGTCGACAGTCAAAAACAAGGCATAGATGATCACACCGGAAGAAACAAACAGGGCATAGATGAACATGTCAAAGGACACAAACAGGGTATGGATAAACACGCCGATATACACAAACAGGGCATGGATAAACACGCCGATAGACACAAACAGGACATGTATGAACACGCCGATAGACACAAACAGGGCATGGATGAACACGCTGATAAACACAAACAGGACATCGATGAACACGCTGGTAGACACAAACAGAACATGGATGAACACGCTGATAGACACAAACAGGGCATAGATGAACACGCCAGTAGACACAAACAGTGCTTAGATGAACAAGCAGAAAAATGCATTAAGGACATCCAAGAACAGTTTGGAAATACAAATTTCACGGAAACAACGTACAAACAGTCCTGTAAAGGTATAACAAACGTTTTATCATTTCATTATACATTTTCGAAACAGCAAACATTTAGCTTTATTCAACATTTGGTTTCAAACAAATCGAATTCTCTTGATCAATTAAATATATTCATACACATGTTGATGTTAAAACCTAAAATAATGTTTTGCTATACATACAAAAAACACAAGTATACGCATAGATTTGATAAAAGTAAAATATAACCAGGGCTTTTTTCCTTCTTTTGTCTCTAATAGAATATATTTAAAATGATGCAATATTCCCACATGTCAAGCTTACTTTTGGAAATACCTTTCCATATTTCAGTTTTGTATATAATTATTCCCCCAAAATTGAAGGCCATTCCTTTCCCCAAAATCAAAAAAACACACCCTGATAACAGTATAATCATTATCACACTGATGTGATTCCAATGATCATATGGCCTAAAACAACATATAAATCCACTTATGTATAATGGTATAACTTTCTGATTGCATTCTATGTCAGTGTAAGATAACACTAGCTAATTCATGAAGACGTGTTTCAATTACACGTATCAGTATACACACTTGGTAATAGTCTGCGATTACGATAATTAGTATTTGGCCACTAATTTAAATGTTAAGTTAATTAATATATATTAGTATAGACCATGTTTTAAACACATTCGACTCAGATTTTAGCATGTCCATTCATTGAATATTCCGAGCTGCATCTGGTAAAAATGTGTTTGTGGTCCTGGTCAACTTTGGATGATTGGGATACAGATAATAAATTGCTGTGCACAGGCTCTGCAAGGAGTAAAATAAGTAGTCAACCCATATCATGATAATATTCAAGATAACTTAGTAATTCTATTTTCGCTTTTATGGTAGAGGATATGAGTTTGGGGCTAAAGAAAATAATTTGACATTAATATTCAAAATGTATACGGATCACTTCGACTTCGATATAAAAGGGCCGTTTTTAAACTCGGTTATTCACCAAATAGTCAAAAGTACATGTATACTACTCATCCTTATGTTTGCGTCGGCGTCCTCATAATGTTCTGGTACAGTTAACGTGAAACTTTCCCATAGCATTGTTTCTACTACAGGTATCATATGGAACTTCACACATGTGTTTGCAAACATCGAATTATAAAATGTGGTATATTTGTACGAACATGAAATAAGTATTGAATTATGCTACGAACATGAATTAAGTATTGAATTATGCTAAATATAATAAGGAAGAGTCTTTTGTGTTAATGTATGCCAAATATATTATTCAACATGTTCTAAGGATCACTTTTTATAGTATGTGTAATTTGAAGTTCACCCATAGCTAGATTCAGCCAGCGTCAATCATCAATGATAAATCAATACTTAAATATAAAATAAAAAACACACATTCTAATATTAACACCTGCAAAATAACAAGTTAAAATGAACGTTATATAAAATTGAAGATAATGTGAAAATAAAAAGTGATTCTTAGCCAATATTGAGTATTTTCCATTTCATGATTTCAGAAATGCTTGGAGCTTTGACGAAGTATTACAGGAAACGTTTCTGTCATATTAATATCTTCCCATTGGATGACTGGGCTGAGGAAAAGTTACTTGATATTTATATGCCGCCGAATATACAACTTATGGCTAAGGAAAGAGGGTATTTCAAGAAAACTGGTGAACAAATTTTGAAATACAAAAATATTTTCTTATCAGACACCGAACCGAACCAACAGATATTTATTCAAGGGGGAGCAGGTTATGGGAAATCTACTTTTCTTGCAAAATTGGTAATGGACTGGTGTACTATAACATCAGAACAATCAGCCGAGACGACGCTGCCAATTGACGACAATATCACTAGGTTCAGCTCTAATACACAGATGGGATACTCTAATGTCTTTGACGATTTAACGTCTCTGAAAGACTTTACATATGTCTTCCATGTATCATTAAGGGAATCAGTTGGCCAGTTTGAAATCGAAAAAATGATAAATACACAGATAGTTGACAGTATATACTCATCTGATGAAGATCGCGGAAAGGCATACATACTACTAAATGAGATCATGAAACGTGAACGTTGCTTGGTATTACTGGATGGTCTAGATGAATGGATCGGTACAGGAGATCATCACAACCTGCCAACACTGGCCGACGTACACAGTCTTTGCGTTTTGATGATAACTACTCGACCTTGGAAGATGACAGAAGCAAAAGTACTTGACTCGCAGATTTGCAAACTGCTGCAACTTGATGGAGTAAACAACGTGTTTGAGGTGAGCAGAAAATTCCTGGGGTGTATGAAAGATTTTAAGGGTAGCCAAGATTTAGACAAAAAACAATCTGAATTTGAATCGTATGTACGGAAATGCGGCTTGTTAAAGCATTTGTACTCCCCAATGATGTTGTGTTTGATTGTACACTCGTGGACCAAAGGAACGGAATTGAAAGGCTCTCTTTGTGAAAAATACAGCCTCTTGCTGGAATGTCTTTTTAAGAAGGCGAATATTGAAACGAGTGAATTTCAAGAGCCGCCTTATCGATGTTTCACAGAGACCCAAAACATACAACCCAATATTGAACACTTGAATAGACTTGCTGAAGCGGCATTTTATTTGTTGTTTTCAGATACACAGGAAAAAGCTCTGGTATTCACCATTACGGAACTAAAGAAATTCAATTTAGGTCAACTTGATCAAGAGAACTTTGCACTGAAGTCCGGTATTTTATCAGTGACGCGCAAGGCATCTGCATTAAGATCCTCTTTATCATTTTCATTTATTCATAAGAGCATTCAGGAATTCCTGGCTGCTTATCATATTGCATGCAATACCAATGTGATTGATGACGTCATTTCCGGATACCTCAGCCGTCACAAGGATGCATATCTTGACATATCCCATGTGTTCATCTTCCTCTGCGGACTGAACATGTCGGCTGCAAATAAGCTTTCTAGCATGATGGATAAACACGAGGTTGGTTGTTTACAACCTATGGATAAGCTTTCTGGAATGAATTATCCTGGGATTCAAAAGGTCATACTAGCAGGATACAGAGAAGCTGTTGCCAATCAGCAAAAGGATATCGTACTCAAACTAAGTGTGTACTATTTTAACTTTTATAACGACATGCGAAACCAGCACAGCATATGGACAAATAACAAGTCCGATGTCCTGTCCATGGGTATAATTGTTCCTGACAGACATTTTTCACGAAGAGGAGGCGAGTCTGCATCTCATATTGAGTTTGACCTGTCATCGTGCAACAAGCTGAAAACATTGGACCTGAATGGAAAAGGCATTTTGCTCACTGGTAATTATAAATACGATATTATTTTTATCAAAAAGTTTCCTAGTTGAGGCGTTGTGTTTGAGTTTACTCGCATGATTATATTAATCATATTCTGATAATCATTTGCAGGATTTAACATTAACAAAAGCACTTTAATAGGCAGTTCACATGATAGTAAAAAAAGTAAAAAAGTTAACAACGTATATCTATTATTTCAAACAAATCAGAATAACATATTCCTGTGACGTTGATGATATTCATCTGTTTGGTGCTATCACGGCAGCAACACACTTACTGTTAAAATCGTGAATGGCTACGGTTCGTTGGAAAAAATTGCCGCCAATTGGCAGGGCAATGTCCTAATAGTAAAACCCTATTACCACTTTAAATGTTATATTTGAAGTCCAATCCTCATGAAACTTGGTCATTTGTTAGTATGATATCTGTCTGTTGGGGCCGCCCGGGGGGGGGAGGTCTTTTTTGCTATAGGCAAACAACATTATAGAAGACACATGTAATGTCCAATCATCGGTGTTCGAAAATAAATCTAGTCTGTTTAAAAACAAAGCCGACAGTTTTCCTTTTATAGCTATATGGAAACCTAGTTAACTCTCTTCAAGTCACATTTTATGACTGTTACGAGATGTATTAGTGCAGTTTTAAATATTTCTACATGCATTCTTGTAACACCGATTGATGTTTCTTCTTTCTGAGGATGATTACTACCATTACAGAATTACTGAATCAGATAGTTATATATATTGATGTAGTTTTATGAGATGATGATGATTCATAATGATGATGATGATGATTATGATGATGATGATGATGATGATTATGATGATGATGATGATGATGATGATGATGATGATTCTGACGACGATGATGATGATGATGATGATGATGATGATGATGATGATGATGATGATGTTGGTGGTGGTGGTGGTGATGATGATGATGATGATGATGATGATGCGGATGATGATGACGACGACGATGATGATGATGATGATGATGATGATGATGATGATGATGATGATGTTGGTGGTGGTGGTGATGATGATGATGATGATGATGATGATGATGATGATGATGATGATGATGATGATGATGATGATGATGATGATGATGATGATGATGATGATGATGATGATGAACATTTGTTGTTTATCTTGATAAGCTGTTGGTAAACCTAAGCGAAATCGAAAGTATGGTGCCCTAGATTGAACGATGATTTACGGTCACCCATTAAAGTATTTATATTTTTAACGAGAATGTATTTCTTATTAGTATTTTAAATGCCCTTGATAAATTCAATATTCGCATTAAAATTTGTATAACGATGAATTATGAGTACATTCCCGAATGTTAATAAAGTATCACATCGCATCCCGAAAATCCGAAATAAACATTTGTCATTGCAAGAAACATATACAGTATTAATTATTAATGCCTGCAAGTATTGCTGCTTCCGTGTTCATTAGAAAAAATATTAATATTAAAATTTAAATAAAACAATATAAACTGTATATAGAATAAATACCTCTCTTTACGTCTGTGTTCTCAATCCGTGCCTGCACACGTGAATTGGAAAGTATCGTTATAAAGGGTTAACCAGGGTATTTCCATAAGCGTATTCGGTAGTCATTACTTGTATAAAAGTATTGAATCGGTTTGTGTTATTTATACCAAGCAAATTAAGACCAAAAATTCCATATCTTAAGATGTCAAAACAGGATTTTTCCCATTTTAAGGAGTTTTTGCGCTAATTTTTGCTAATAGTATGGTACTGGTACTTTTCAAAATTGGGACAAAAAATCGCTGTGATCGTGTGTTGTATTATGTTGATAGCTTGAGAAACATGGCTTACAACCCAGCTGTTTAATGATATTGAATTAATCTTTTTAAATATTGCAATTACTTTAGATAAGAATATGTATTTTATAAAATAACATTGTTTTAAACCAAGTAAAACATGAAGAACTGTTTAAGATTAATATTATTTGAACTTTCATCCAATGTAAATTTTGTTTATAATTAAATAATTGGAATTTCTCAATTTTATCAATAATTATTTCACGTGTGGCTCACTGACCATTGTTTAAACAATCTTTTTTGCAGGATATGTAACCAGCTACCAGCTAACTTATTTATCCTCCATAAATTAATCTTAGGTTATTATATATACATATGTATTTCGTGTCGAGAAATAATTTCAATTGTCAAAAGTTTGGCATAATAATGCGCATAGGAATGAACTATTTATGTTATATACTATTCTAGTAGTCATACATGTAGTGTGAGTTCAATCGTTATGAAATCTGGTCAGAACATATTTCCTAATGAGTTGTTTACTAAGTTGCCAACTGGGTTATTTGAGGTGAAAAACTAGTTCACCAGGTTAAATTTAAGAAAAATATTGTAAACACTCAAGAAGTCCACATTTTAAGATCATTTCTGCATGAAGTTTTGTAAGAATATTTGTTTGAATGATATCTTGCCTTCGAAAAACACTGTCCTAGAGGGCAGGGCGGTTGTTATTATACATCAACTGTCTATTAGTCATTTTTAGTGGTTTCGCCAATCGCGTCCCAGGTGAGCATCTCAAGGCCCATGGCATTCTTATATTTTGTTTTAATACCGTACATATTCAGTCTGATTCTATGATTAGAATACGGGAATAATATAATAATACCCTTTTTGCAGGGAAATGGTTCGAAATCCGGACCCTGACAAGGTCAAAGTATTAATACCATGAATACTTATCAACACTAGCAGCGATTAGCAATAACTCAAACATAATCTGCATGAGCAAACAATGTCCCTATCATCACATTTTACCTTACATCAGAAAACGATTCTAATTTTTTATCAAACAATGGTAAATAAAATAATGTGCTCATGTGTGTTGTTCATTTTCGGAATCGCTGTTGCTTGACAATTATGAAATACGTGCAATAACTGATAAAACCTTTAAAATACTTTAGTTTTTATCTGATGATACATAGGCATTATGTGTATAGGATAACTTGATTATACACTTATAATTGAAAGCATATCATGACAAGTAGGTTATGCACAATAAATATATATCTTACTAAAGTGCTAATATAAATTACAATACTATTTAAAACATTCGAATATAACATTGATATTTGTATTAAATATATGAAACCAAACTATACAAAGTTAATACGACATTGAAATATATTGGGTTTTGTTCTGAACCTTCATTAATATAAATGTATTAATTCTTAACAAATTAAACAAATGTCAACAAATGTAACCACATTACATTTTTTAATTATGTAAGTATTTTAAGTACCTTGTTCTGTGAATTCAGTTATTTTTTCAGAATTTGCAAGTACGTCAACGGCAGAACATCTGGTCGGGATTGTTCTAAAAAGTGCAGATCCATCCCAGTGTGCAGATACTCCTCCATTACTGCCTTCTATAAAATACATTAAAATGAGGAATGTCACATGTTCCTATACCAGTCTACGCTGTCTGTTCCGCACGCTGCTGACTCTCGATCACGCGTTGACGTTTGACCTGCAATCGATCTACATTAAGTGTGCTGAGGCAGAAAAAAGAGAAATAAGGGCAATTTTACATAAAGATGTAAACAATTCCTCCATCGTAAAAACCAAAAATGACAATCCCTATCTGTTTAAGGCTCTGCATGGTCTGAATATCAAGAGCCTGAGTCTGAGTAATAGGTGGGGACGTTTGAACGTGGATCATGAAGAATCGCTGTCGCAGTCACTATCATCGCTCAAACAGCTGGAAACGCTTAGTATTGATGTGGGGTATGACAGTCCCGGACTGTGGAAGGCTCTGCATGGTCTGAATATCAAGAGTCTGAGTCTGAGCGGTTTGTTGTACGTGCAACATGTTGAGTCTCTGTCGCAGGCACTATCATCGCTCACAAAGCTTGAAACGCTTAGTATTGAAGTGAGGTATGACAGTCCCTCTTTGTGGAAGGCTCTGCATGGTCTGAATATCAAGAGTCTGAGTCTGAGTGGTTTGTTGTACGTGGAACATGTTGAGTCTCTGTCGCAGGCACTATCATCGCTCACAAAGCTTGAAACGCTTAGTATTGAAGTGAGGTATGACAGTATTCGAGTGGGGTATTACAGTCCCTCTTTGTGGAAGGCTCTGCATGGTCTGAATATCAAGAGTCTGAGTCTGAGTATTATGCATGGAGGTTTGAACGTGGCTCGTGAAGAATCGCTGTCGCAGGCACTATCATCGCTCACAAAGCTTGAAACGCTTAGTATTAAAGTGATGTATGACAGTCCCTCTTTGTGGAAGGCTCTGCATGGTCTGAATATCAAGAGTCTGAGTATGGGAGGTACGTGGGGAGGTTTGAACGTGGAACATGTAGAGGCGCTGTCGCAGTCACTAGCATCACTCACACAACTGGAAACAGTTACAATATATGTGAAGACATATAAACAGATAGAGCTACCTCAATCATTGAAGTATTTAAATATATATTGTGATGGTTTGCTTCCATCCAAAGTTCTTGAACTGGTGGACACACTGCCTACATGTACTCAGAAAGTTGGAAGCAATCTGAAATTATGTTGTTCTTTAGAGTTCTTAACTATTGGAAACATCCCGCTTGAGAAATACACTGCCATCCAACAGGAACTACAGACGCGGAAGAATTTTACTGTGGAGCGATTTCAAATATCAGACAGGAAACTTGAAACCAATCTTGTTATACAATGCGAATAATTAAACGTTTTGTCTTAATAAACAATGACTAGAATCGTGCTTAGCCGTTTTAGATATCACTCATGTTTATTGATTTTTTTCTACTGTAAATATTAATATTTTGGGCAATTGAGTAAAAGGCACTCAATGAAGTAACATGGAACGATTTTTTTCTACTGTTAATATTAATATATTAGCCGATTATTTTAAACAAAATAGAAAAAGATACTGGTATAATAATTATCTATGATTTTGTGTTATAACTCCCAAATAACCATTATCTATGATGTTGTGTTATAACTCCCAAATAACCATTATCTGTGATTTTGTGTTGTAACCCCCAAATATTTCATAGTTCATTTTATTTACATTGGTTTCCTTTTTTACTGGCATCCGTGTGCAGTTTTCATAAATGGAACAAAACTGTGTAGGTTTGTAAAAATCTGCTTCATCTTGAAAGCGTAATTTCATATTTTTCTCAACTTCAAGGGGAGATGACTCTGAACTTATTCTTACGTTGCTCATTTACGATAGGGGTTGAGTACTCATTGATATGAAAACACTGTAAAGTTTTAATGTGTTTACGACCCCCCCCCCTCTCACACATATATTTCATGGTCATAATAAAAACAAAAATGGTTACAATAAAACAGCATATAAATTTAAACTAAAATGTCTACATCAAAACAAAAAAGTTAACATAGAACAAATAAAATAATTTGATTCTACTGGGGCTCGAACCTTGGACCTCTCACATGTTTAACCACTACACTACGGAACCGCTTGAAATATCTACTTCTTACTAAGATATTAATAAGTGACTGTAGTGTAACGGTTATCAATAAAGCAATAAACCGTGTAATCGCTGTCGTCTTGTAAAATTGAACAAAAATACGCGTTAACCAAAACTCGAACAGCAAAAGTCTGCGCTATTGTTAGAAAAACCACACAATAAATATATTTTGATTATGTTTTGTTTTTATACAAAACCAGAAAGTTTCACCTGTTCGCGTATTTGTCCAGTCCTTGTGATTAGTTATTAATTAAAAGAATTAGCTGTGCATTAACGGCAATAAATGTTGTAAATGTAATCGGCACAATGCAGTACTTATTTACACTAATTTACTTAAACAATCAATCCTAAATAACTTCTCCTCCCATAAGCGAAAAAAAACGTATTACATACTAGTCGCCGCATTTCAGTGCGACGCCAATACTGTTTTCTGTATGAACAATGTTGTCACAGCAGAAAGAGGATAACCCTCATTGTCTGTCGCACTTACATATAAAATTCAGAACAACAAAATATCGAATACATACATGCATTATGTATTATATATATATATACATATATATATGAACAATGTCGAATATGATTAGCTGGTCGGGGGCTACTCAAGCTTATCAGGAACGACACTTTAAGCCCATACATTAAGTATTCGCTGCACAAGGCTCAAATAATGCCATTATATGCAAAATTCTTCGTGTTGCAGCAATACTGTCGTCAATGTGGTGGCCATCTTATACACGTTGAGAACGCTAAGGAAAATGCGTTCATCAAGGATCAACTTCGTGAACGCAAACGTAAGTTATTTAGTTATGTATACAAATGTGTATTTAATGTTTCAGAACCAAAAATGCTCATGGCGAATTTGATCTCTTTCAATATTAATTACTCTAAAGAAGACTTAAAAACAACGAGCAGTGTCTTATGTCAAGTATTCAATGCGATAACGCGATCATTGTTGACACGATTACACACAATGGGTCATGCAATAGAACGCAACAGAACACATCGTCTTTTTAACCCAAGTATACAAAAATACAATAAGGGCTATATAACAAAGTAAGATAATTTAGAAAATTATAAACTTCAGATTATATTTACAATAGAGATTTGCAAAAAAATAATAAATGGGATATGGGCAAGGATGCGGCTACCAGGTCCGTGTATATACCGTCTTTTTCCTTTTCGTTATGTATTCGACACAACGAAATTCAAGAATCAATGTTTATTTGTTCATTTTCCATTATTCTTATAACCGGAACAAATGCAAAGATCCAAAATCAAATTGTGTTCTTTGTATCGTTTGTCGGTGTAAGAATAACAAAACAAAAAAACAAAGCTTATTTATTTTCAAATTTCGTTTTAATTTTAATTATACGGAAATCAATTATTGAAAATTGAAACACAGTGCCTTCTTCCATTTACCGTTCTTGAATTGATTAAACGGTAAACGGAAAACAAGAGGTGCTCCGCTATTGTTTTGGGGAGATATTCGTGACTGATCTTTTTACGCAGTTTTCTCCCTTAGATCTTATTATTTTGAATACATACCGGTAAATGTACACACCTATAGAAGAAGAATAGTCGAGTCCTTGTGCAGCTATTTTGGGGTAGTCTAATGGGAAAATATATATATCTAGTAACATTAAATTATGATACAAATGTATGATACAAATGTACAGGTCTGCGTTTATTTAAAATTATTGGAGTTGTGTACATGTATAACATAAATTTCGATAATTATGGCCCAATAAATAGCGTAGCTTTTCTCTAAAAGTAATTGAAGCAATTGAATAATTTACTACATTACATTAATATGTGTTAAAGAAATATAAAAAAAAAACACATTATTGCTAAAGCTATTAATTTAATTTGTTAATGAACATTACCCCTTTCATTTTTCGACTATCGCATGTACTTTAAAAGATAACGCAAGCCAACACCTATTTGATGGCGCGTTCCTCATCCCTGCTAAAGGCCACCACCACCTTGAAGAACTAATCAGTAAAATAAGTTCTGAAAATGATATATATCCTTAACTCAGGAAATCATACATGTATAACAAGGTTCTAAAACGGAATGTTCCAACGCGTGTGAGTAGTTTCTATAGGCATGACCCATGCTATTCGCCTTCTTTATAAAACGAAACGTTTAAAGTAAAAGGTTTAAAGTAAACAAAATAGCGGCGTTATAGTATCATTAGATGCTTAATATTTTGCTAGCATTAACTTTATCTTAAGCGCTCTTTCCGGAACATAAAATATGCTGTTTAATTAGTGATTACATAGACTCATTTTTAAATTTTATTAATAAAATTTAATAAATTTAAAACGAAACAGGAAAAGACGTTATATACACTGACCGTACCAAAGGTGGGTAGTAGAAGTTGTACAGATAGATTCTGATAAAATAATAATGGTAATTCTTATATTAATGATGAAAGAAGTAATCATAATGATCATAGCAATAATAATAATAATAATAATAATAATAATAATAATAATAATAATAATAATAATAATAATCATAATCATAATAATAATAATAATAATAATAATAATAATAATGTTAAGTCTATTTCATATAAAGCCTTAGGCTTATTTTGAAACGCCTATCGAAGCCGATTCCTGTGATTAGAACCAGCACAAGGTGTCGATTGGGGGGATCGAAACAAAGTTTTCGCGTTCGGATAATGAACCAAGGCACTAAATCGTGGAGAAAGGATGTTTGCGTAACAATTAGACAATAGAAATACCGCTAATTGACGGTTTGGGCGGTTCGAGCTTGCATGCTAGTTATTTTGAATAAACATAATTTCATATTTTTTGTTAGCTAGACAAAGAACAGGTTTGTTTGAGAGTGTAGAGAAAATAAACATCATGGCGTCGGCAGAAACAATAGTCTGCAATAATTTACATAGATATATCAATAGTAATAAATATACGCTGTCACTACTGACATGTCCTATGTACATAATGCTTTTAATTTTATTGATAATTTTAATTTCAAACTTAATCATTTCAAGTTAGCTCGACAACTCATTGATGAAGGTCTGGTTGTAAATCGATTGGAGTTTGTCAGTGATGTATTCCAACGTGTTTGTGTTGGATGGGGGGGTGTATTCATTTGTGATACCATTTGGTAAATTTTATCGTGGTTCATGCTATACACACATTGATCAGTTAAGTCAGGTTTTGATTTCGGTTTCCGCTTACGTTTGTTGAGCACGTGTGAGTAGATTTGGGGAATCTGTTTCTTGTATAGTTATGTACTAGTTTAGTACGCAGTGGTCGTCTGAAAGGGGTCGGTCTGTTTCAGTGATGTGAACGTTTTTAAGAAAATTTAACTTTAAGATGAGGAGATAACATGGTCAATGGTTGATTTATGTCGCTATTTTAACATGTCAGAAGCTTTTTTACAGAAGAAAGTCTTCTATCAAGGATACCGATATAATTATATGTGCATATAACTATTTGTCTAAGTCCCTGTGTATTGTTTCTTTAGTATATAGTGTTACAAGTGTTTAGTATTGGTTAAGATGGTTCTGCAAATCTTCGTCAAAATTACAAAGTCGTTTGAGTGATGATCTGAACTAATTACATATTTTATGTGTCCGACTCTGCTGTTAAAAAAACATGCAAGGATAGTGTAGTCAATGTCTGGGATATATCATTTTCGAAGGCCATAAAAGCTTCCTCGTTAAAAATCTTGAGTTTCAGGTAGAACGTTAACAGCATCTATTTAAATATTGTCATCACTTTTTTGTATAATTTTACAAATCAAGATCCAGAGTATGTATTCAGTACTTGATTGTATGATATTAACAAAGGAAGTAAGTGAATCTTAAACGACTGTTCCAATGCCACCAGATGTTGGCTTATAATCTTACTCTCCGTGTAAGGCTAAGAATTATAACTCTTTAGATTATTATGGCATGGGTGTCTGAATGATTTGAAAAGCAAACTATGTCAGGTCAAGTAATGTGTCTACCCCCACAACTTGCCTAGTGGGATTGGCAATTGGCGGTTCGCATCGTTGGTGATATTCATATTGGTGGATGCTTAGGAGCTCATTACTTTATTTAGAGGCCCTTTTGGAAAAGGTATAAATATCGTTGTGTGCTTATGGTTGGTTTCTTTGAATGAAGAGGAGTTTCATTTTTCGAAACGAACACTCATGTTGAACATATGTTTTCATATTGAAATAATATTGCATTCTGCCGCAACCTTCGAAACCGAATACCTCTGGAAACAGAGGTTCGGTATCGTCACTGTTCGATTTATAGTTTGGACATGACAAAAATGTGCGTTTATATAAAAACTTTTTTTTATTATTTAACTGGGTTTGCTTAATTATTAATTGATATCGGGTACTCTTATCGGTATAATTGTTGTCAATTTTGACAATTTATTATCGATTATTCATGTTACCTAATAATTAATGCATACTGCATTTCGAAATAGCCAAATTATTCTTAAAGTTGTATCTGCACGATTTTCGATTTATTAACAACATTTACATTCGTTTCCATCTAAGCAAGCTATTGGTGGCTGGGAATCACTGACGAGGAAATGGTTTGACGACGACAGTGTCACTACGTACACAGGTGTTTTGTTTTGTATTCATTCCTTGATTTATTACCTGTGTTACCGTTTATTTTGAATCGTGAAAACGTATAATTGAAAGATTATACATATTATATATACATGTATATGTTTTACTTTAATATTATACGCAAACGCACGCACGCAAGCACACGGACACGCACGCGCAGGCACAAAAACACACACACGCACACGCACGCACATAATGTCTTAAGAGGAACTGTCTACATATATGTGAGTGTTCACTGTGGGACTGTTTTACGGTACAATGGTGGAACCATACTGCGTATGTTACATTATTTACCTTTTGCAAAAATCCGCTTTAATATATTTAACGCAGCCTCGGGCTCATTGACATTTTGTCTGTCTTTATATTTCTGACTTTCAGCCGAATGACCATGAACATCTCGACCAGGATTGTGTGTTATTTGCGCCCGAATATGATTTGCGTTGGGCTGACGTGCATTTTTCATATAAGTGTCCACCAATATGTGAAATAAGGTACTCATTTTGATAGGTATATTGTCATGAGCTGTACATTCTATCGTTTATATAGCGTAAGCTCTTTTCCCATTTTGCATAACAGACTAACGTTTTATTAATACGTTCCATGAGGGTATTTATAATCAAATTATTTCTCAAACTGAATACTGTATATTTCTTAAAATGTCCACAATCAGATTTGTGCCCTGCTTGAAGATGAATCGAAATATCGTTGTAAATAAAAAGGAAAACATATTTTTAAATTGTCATCATCGGATGGGCTGACAGGACGTTTACGCTGGCAACAAGATCTTTTGCGATACCATTGGACCAGTTTCTGTAAGCATGAAGAAACGCTTCCTTTACGGTCATGATTCCGTAACGCCATTATGCAAAAGAAGAAAACAATGCAGCTATACAAGAACAAAAACATTAAGTAGTAATAAATGCAAGCCGCTGGAGAAGAACTTTGTTGGACAGTTGTGTTCATAATCTCAAAAATAGACGAAAAACGACAGAAACACTGTGATCGCACAGACAAACGCGCACCGGAGCTTGCAGGTAGCACGAAAACAAAATTGTTTATTGCGCCTAACAAAGTTATTGGGATAAAAATATACACGGCATAAAACTCGTTTCGTCTTCCCAAATGTAATTCAATTTTGAAATATGGTGTCTGTCCGTCATAGCCATTTGAAAATATATGTCCGGCTAAAAATACACATTGGCTGTTTTTAGCCAGCATCGTAATGTCTACTGTACTGCTTACAGGTACTAGGGCTAATTCACTTAGTCCGTATTCTGGGTAAAGAAAGCCTATGTTACACATGTGTTTGTCAAACGGAAAGAACGTAACATCGACGCTGCACACTATTTCAAACACGTTCTCAAATAGCCAGTATACATTTCCATTATGAAAAATACGCAGTGAATGCTCGCTGGCTCCTACCTCCTGAATCGAACCTGCCAACTGTTGCAACAATATTCTTGGGTACCAAATTTCACTCGCTGGCAAAACGATAGATGTAATGTTATCAAACTCAACAGGATTCCACGACATCCTTTCTTCTGTCCATTCAAGTGAAAAAAAACACAGGTCAGAGCTATTTCACCATTAATTTCATCAAAACTGTTGATGCTGACAATAAATGGTCGGATACTGACATTAACCTTTGTTCGATGATCTTTTACTGGTAGTAAAAGCTTTTTGTATCCATTTGTCATGTGCGTATAAAGTCTAGACATATTCCCTTCATCTTGAAACGAGCTTACTACCATAACAATAACACATAATATCCACATGATCTTCATTTTATTTATTTTAAGAAAAATGTATTACATGTACATGTTATTAACATATTTACATGGCATACCATGGCGATGTTAATCCTAAACGTTGCATTCAAATGTCTAGTTAAAAATAATAAAACAAACCGCGGACCAATGTGAATCTTCAAGTTCTCGACATAAATTTCTGAAAACAAGACGTTAATGAATCACATCAATAATCAACGCATGGCATTCGCTAATGGAATTTTCCATTTTCAGCAATTAATCGGGCAAACCAACGCAATCCCATATCAATCAACCAATTTGATTAAGCACTCGCTAATGTTGTACTCATCTGTATGAGCTTCAATTTAACACAATAACGATTATATTGTCACATAGACTTGTTCGCCAATATTTATTGTCAAACCATCAAGCAAAAGCATTAGTTTGTTAATTCAAATATTACCTGATGATACGTGAAACAGATCCATGTGTTTTTCACACGCCAAAAAACATTAATCTCCGAAATTCTACTTAAACAAACATCACTCAGTCGTATTTGAGGCATGTTGAAAATTACAGATACACAATAGTCATCCAGAAAAAAGTTTTAAAAAACACACACACAAAACTGTCAGCGTATCATTGGACATATCAAAGCAGAACAAATTCAATAAATAAATAATGAAATAGCAACACTTCAGACACAAAATTAAGAGAGTAAATGTTGTCTCTTAGTGTTTATATGAAAGGCAAATGACAAAATGCCTATACAATACTGGACAATACATACAATACAACGTGTTTCATAACATAATGATAAGATCTGGCGAGACGACCTTGGAACGGTCATCCAATGCATATATAGGGGAGTTAATACGATTGAAGAGATCATAATCCTCAAGACACGCATGATCAATGCATTGAAAAAATGAATTTTGGGTTTCGTATTAGTAAAATTATAGTTTGACATTGATAACTGAAATTCATATTGTATTTTTATTGTTCAGGTAAATTGTGAGTACACTTTAAGAACAATACAAGAACTCAATGATTTAACAGAGAGTCAATGTTAGTAAGCACAAGAACACGTACGGTTTTATTATATTAAATTACAATGTGCTTAAACCACTTAAGTTATTTATTTCAACTTACGATGTTAAAATGAATATCTTATAGTTTACAAATGAGTTGCTTCTCAGGTTATTCAATAGCAAACAACTGCAGTGAACTAGTTACCTAGTTAACTTCCTAGACTCCTGAATGTTGGGATTACTTTTCAATAATAGATGCAATTTCCACCTATTAATCGTAGTTACTAAAAGTATTTTACGTTCGTACGGTATAAAGTTTTATAGATTAAGCGGGAGTATCCCGAGTTAATCCCTCTTGTCCGATATGTCGACCACCTATTAAACTTGAATGCTTCCGAGAATGGGGATTGAATCTGGGAACGCGGATTGAACCCAGGTAGCCTAGGTAAGAAGCGCGTGTAAACTCCACTGCGCGAACCGTACAGCCATTCTGCTCGTAGATTCCCTATAAATACTTTAAATACGTATAACATGTACATGTATTTATTCAATGTAACCGCTAATTTGTCAGTAAGTATTACATTAAAACCGTGTGACCAGTAAAGTACACGGATTGACTGCGACAATGACTGACAAGTTAAATGTATAATGTACGCACTGT
Source organism: Dreissena polymorpha (assembly GCF_020536995.1). Lineage (NCBI taxonomy): Eukaryota > Metazoa > Mollusca > Bivalvia > Myida > Dreissenidae > Dreissena > Dreissena polymorpha. The sequence goes on from NC_068362.1 coordinate 10,727,975, forward strand.
TAAACCTTAATTGTAACAATGACTATTCACGATAGAGACATACAATTGAAAAATTGTAATCATGTGTGTAAATTGAAACTAAAAAATGTATAACACCCATTTGATTACCTCATTATGCGAACAATTATTCAATATATATATATAACTGTACATCATCTTCGCGTGTAGCACAACAGTGGTTAAACAAAAATACATATCTAGGGCAGACTAATCATCGAACGATGAGTACATACAGTTACCATCTAATTATAGAATGATAACAAAATGTATTTTCGGCAATACCCACGTTCTATTAAAAAAATGACATGAGACCTAATACTGCATTGTCTGTTACGTTCCGCATGTCCCTCCAAGTGAAGCTTCTCTCCTAACTCAATGGTCAAGGTCACATGTCAATGTCATATGGCCAATTGTGTAATTAAGCAGTGCACCCGAATCGCAAACCTCTGAGCAGAGCTTTGAATGGAACCAGTAAAGCTGGATCAAATCCATGCCTTCATAACCAACCACGTGATGATATCTAGCAACGTTGAACACTAATTTCCGTTGATATTTTTTACTTTTTTTAATTAGGTATATTTTTAAATTATTAACCTGCACTTATTCACTATTTTCAAAATATAAAAGAAAATGATACTACTTTTCAAAATATGTTTATTTAAACAAAAATATAAAATCCTGTCAAATACTGGAGGATTATTGGGGGAATGGCAGATATATTGTTTATGAGAGCAAGGAACGACAACTCTGCTTTGAGATTGCAGGGTGGCATGGTTTTCTCTACAGACCTCCTTTCTTAACGCCATTTGTTCTCACCATCTTTTCAAATGCCGCCTGGTAGAATTTGATAAAATATAAATTAACGATTACCGTAACTGAACGGCCTTGATGCGTTCTTTTCTCATCGTGTCCAATCAATCTATATAATACGCAGTTTGTTGATATTTGGATAAAATTTGACATGTCCCTTAACGTGGTGAAAAGTTGAAATACATACTCTTTAAACTCATCATTTACATTAGATAATACAATTGTGAAAAAGAAAACGTGTGAATGTATGGCTTGCAACACAGCGTCCAAGTCTACTGCTGAGGTAATTATCAACTGCTTTATACAATAAATCAGTCTGCTATCCGCATCTCTGAGTTTCATATGAAAACAACACGACGTTGTGCTGTATTGTTTAAGGCAAGTCTTACAAAAGAGCTTTGTTATAACCTGTTGAGGATTGCTTTAACATGTGAAAACGTTTACTTGGTAAATCTTATCTTTAATTTAGCAGAATACAATACATTGTTAAGATATATATTGTGTTAAGTTACATGTAGACACGTTAAATGTTCACATAATCTCGCTACAGAACACAATTACGGTTTGATGAGGAGCGTATAAAAAATCTTAAATATTATTGTTTAATTAAATCCTTTTAGTATGACGATTACCAAATATATTAAACATTTATTTGATCACCAGCCCACCGCAAAAACAGGAGAGAAAAACAAGGAACAGTTAATGATGCTATTTAAATGCAGTGATAACGCTTTACAAAACGACTCAAGGTTTAACATATGTCACAGTCGGCTAAATACCACAAAGTGAAACACCACGGCGCAATAGTAAACCAAGTGCCTGCTACCAATGTATCAGGGCCCGTTGACTTCAATTTCATGCATGGGGTTACAACGGATATTTTTAAAGCATGAATGTTACTCCCCAGACAAAACTATAAAAATTAATATAGATCTTCGTTGGTATTACCTTTATTTGTCGCGCAATAAAAACACCTAAAGGTTAAATGTATATCAAAGAAACTTTTTTAAATTGGTGACTTAAAGGATGTGTGGCATTTTTATTTCGTCGCGTATATATCGTCTTTTATTTTTACCATTAGTCTTTTCGAAGTTAGATTTGTTATAACAAAATTCAAACCATTGCGTGTACAAGTTGTTGAGTAACAAAACATTGGGTTTTTCGATCTAATAGATAATTTTGTATTTTTCCAAAAGAGATGGAGCCAATGCCATGGAGGTGAGCCTAATAACTGTAGGTGGCGTCCATGCACATGTTCAGCTGTTTTAATGTTCGTTGCCGATCTATTTTATTTGTTATTCCAGGTTAAATGTTCGATCTTATTTATTTATTATAAAAAGTAAAGTCTTCATAATTATAAGAAATTATAAGGAAACAGGTGTTGCAAAACGATTTTTAAAATTTCGGGCATTGAATATACTATAAAACAGGAAAGTAACTTGCGTATAATAAAAATGTAACGATCAAACATCGAGCTATTCTAATTTGTTGGAGATGTAAGTGGGGGCAAACGACATGTTTAGCCTAATTAAGATTCGTACACCTTTGCCTTTTAGTAATTAAGCATTTGGATAAGGGGACAAATGTCATCGTTTCACGCAGAAGTAGCCTTTTTAATATTTCATGAAATATCTTTCTGTATAAAAACATTTATTGTAGAAAAATATTTTGAGACTGTTCGAAATTATGTTATTGGATTATTTTGTATTACAATTGTGGGTTTATATCGTACAATATATTTAATTCAGTTGCTCATATCTTAATATAGTTGGTTACTGATATATTTTCATATTTACATGTTTTTGTTTTTTGAATGTGTTCATATTGACAAATACAAAGAACTATGAAAAGGAACAGAATCTATCAAATGTGTACATGTCATGTAATGATTCATGTAACGTACATTGGCACCACCTCTTGTCCTTAGCGCCACCTTCTTGAGCCATCTCTTTTGGAAAAAATACAAAATAATCAATTAGATCCACAAGAAGCCTATGTGTTTGTGTATGCATCAACTAGTAAATGTTTAACAAAATCGTCTGATGACATTAGCGTATTAATCTGGTTGACATTTTCTCGCCACACAGGCAAAAAAAAATCATCGATTTGATCGGTCTGCACGTTCCTAAATAGGTTGTAATTGTATGTTTCTGTACTCTTGTGTATGAATTAATCTACGATGAATCATACGTTAACGCCCGATTTTTTTATAGTGCGAAATATGTTGAAACATATAAAAAATCTACTTGCCCTGAATAATTATCTCAACATTTTTAATACATTTGGAAGTTGCATTGGCTCCTTTTTTAATGCATCGCACAAATCGGGGTGGCGCCCGTGATTAACGCCCGTGCTCAGGTGCGTTCACTGTTGACTTAGTTGGACTCTCTCATTCGGAAGTATTCGTTTATTCGATGTGGCGGGAAGAATGCAAACTTAAGTACCCTTTTTCTTGAAGGTTTGCTTATTTGTGATAAAGTATAAGATAAAAGTCTAACTTGTGATTAATAATTGGTTATTTTTGCTTGTTAAATGCGTTTTCTTCACTATGAACTTTATTTGCAAAGTTGGGTTCCCATGGGATTTTTGTAATATCCCATGGGATTTTTCAATATCCCATGGGAATTTTGGTTTCTCCCATGGGATTTTTCTCCAGCTTTTTTTATGGGAGAAAAAATCCCATGGGATTTTCAAAAACATAAAACACGTTCGTGTGTGCTTAGTTATCGATTTTAAGCATTGTTAAAGCATTTGTGCTTATTTTCGTTCAATTTACTTTGATAGAAAAAAAATCCCATTTTTTTATGGGAAAAAAAATCCCATGGGATTTTTTCTGATTTTTAGAGATTTATTCATGTAACCTTCAGAAACACTACCTTTTAACAAATGATGAGCATTTCTCGCGATTTCAACGCGTTAAATCGTGTTTTAAAATAATAAAAAAATCCCATGGGATTTTTTTTCCATGGGATTTTTTTTTTCCATGGGATTTTTTTTTCCAATGGGATTTTTTTTAAGGTATAAGTTTCTAAAAGCTATATACTAATAATAATAATAATAATAATAATAATAATAATAATAATAATAATAATAATAATAATAATAATAATAATAATAATAATAATCGTGCTCAATATGAGGAATTTGTACTTTTAAGCGACTAACATTTTTATTCGAGCCGATCGTCGAGTCCGAATGGTGAGTATAAGAGCAATTTACCAGTACAAATAAATCTCAATTGTGAAGAGAACGCTACCGTACTATAAAATAATCTTGATAATAAGTCATATCATTTCTCGACAGAAAATGAAAACAGTATCCATATTGATGTCAGCAATGTCCCCTGCTATGATAAATATTGACAAAATGAAAAACCTTGACAATAATTCCGTGTCGAATACGCATTATATTATAGCAATCAAATTCATATAAGCATTGATAAGATAATATGCGAAAATGGGTCTTATGTCAAATACGGCCAGCGTAGCTCCATTCCATAATGTCCGGTATTAGTCACGTCAAGTTTCGTGGTCGAATTATAGCATAATAATCATTTTCACATTACGCGAATCATATGAGTTTCCCTACATATATTGTGTTAAAATTTATGTTACACTAATGTGCGATGATGAAAAGGGGATTTCGGTAATTCTACATTCGCCCGCCTAGTACCGAAATCCCCATATTTACGCCTTAAAGGGTCAATAGGTCATCGGTATGAATGGTTTTTGACTTCACATGAATGTTAAGGTGCAAAAAAATGATATTAATTTTAATTATTAAGCACTCTTGACAGCATTAAGTTGCCTCTCAGTGGGGATTTCGGTAATTCTACACTACAACTTAAACGCGCGCCGGTACCGAAATCCTGCTGTACAAACCTTCAAGTGTCAACAAAATTATTATAGTGTTTTTTTTTCATTAGCAACCAGTGACATGTATTATCTCCCATTCGGTTACTTCTTTTGGAAAATAATTAGCGGGGATTTCGGTACTGCTACATTCGTACTCCCAGAGCCGAAATCACCCATGTTTACGCCAATCCCCCATATTACGCCTTAAAGGGTCTATATGTCATTATGTTTGGGTTTTGACTTTGCATTAATGTTGATTTGTACACAATCATATTAGTATTAATCATTTAAACACTCTTATCAGAATATGTTTTCCATTATTAAATAGTTAATTAATGTGAAAAATGTGTAAACGAATGTGAAAAAGGTAAAATGTACATTTAAAACATTGGTTACACAAAAGTATATGTAAATATAACATGACATAGTAATAATAAGTCTTCAGAAAGTATTTTCCAAACAAATCTGATGAAACAAATGATATCGTACTACCTTATTTACAATATGCTATACACTTTTGCAATTTAGTTATCAATGTTTAATCAAAGCATAAATCAGCATAATATGTTGCCTCTTAGCGGGGATTTCGGTAATTCTTAACAAGCACATAAACCCGCGCCGGTACCGAAATCCCCGCTGTACAAACCTTCAAGTGTAAAAAAATACTGATTTAGGTTTAAATAAAGGGAACAATAGTATTTTTGGCCACCAAAAAGCACTTCCGCGTCAACAAAACGATTGAAATTATGTCAGAAACCCAGCTTTTCATTGTATATATTGCAATACACCATCGGCCGCCGAGAGCGGAATACTGCGCTTGGCCGCTAAACAATGTGGATTGCATCAAATTAAATGTCAATTTTCGATTTTATTACAAAAATAAACACTGCCTTTTTATAAATATGTCAAGCACGTACACTTAACAAAAAAAATCGATATATCTTTATGTAATGTAGAAAAGTAAAGCGCTTTATATATAACAATGTTTTATAATGTCTCTCTGGTTGAGAAAAAAAACTAAACAAAACCATGTAGAACATATATGTTTTCATAATTAAAAAAAATATTTAATGATGCACGTGATGTTTTATAATTGATATAAGTTCACGTGTCATTGAACGAGTTAAGGGAGAGATGCGAATTAAATTACACATAATAAAAAAATGATACTATACTGTCAGCTTGATTTATAAATTGTGTTCCATCGCGCCAATATATTCATTGTTGCGTGAAATTGTGTATAAAAGCAAAACGATTGAAATTATGTCAGAAATCCTGCTTTTCACATGAAATGATCTTTAACACTTTATTTATTCCAATCAGGTAAATAACAAATACAATAATAGGGGAAGTCTATACTGTGTATTAGAAACTTGTTGTGGTGATCCCTATCTTATCCGCTCAATACACATCCACCTGGCTACTGTACAGAAAAAATTAGATTTATTTCCAAAATAACTGATTTCATTAATTGCTAACTTGTTGTCTACATTTTAAATTAACAACGATAATGGATCAACATCACCGTTGCACAATTAATAAGTTCACAGTAATCTGTACTTTAAATAGATAGCCTAATTAAAGACGGTGCTAATAAAGAACAAAGCGTGAATGTGGATATTAAGAAATTAGATCCTTTTTTGCATGACACTGGCAGTATATCATTTTATCTTATATAAATAAGCCACATTTAAGACATGGATAAAATTAAAATAAGACACATTTGCATCTTTCATTTCTTGAAAAAAAAATAAGCACGCAGTCACATATAAATAAGATACATTGAAGACACAGAAAAAAATAAATAAGACACATTTGCATCTTTCACTAAATTTTCTTAAAAAAAACATGTGAAACTGAAGAAAAACATTTATTACTGACACATTATTCTAAAAGTCGACTGACAACTTAAGTTCAAAGAGGGATTTACATTTAAATAAGATCCATTTTCGCATGATGCTGGTTGTAGAGCAAGCAATACATTTCTTACTGACACATTATTCTAAAAGTCGACAGGCAACATAAATTCAAAGAGGGAACCACAATTAAATAAGATCAATTTTCGCATGATACTGGTTGTATAGCAAGTAGTCACATATTAATTAGAGCTTGCATTAGTTGCAATAATTTTGTTAAGTGCGCGTGCTTCTGAACGTTGCGTTAAGCGAGAGTGTTGTCTTTTTGTTAGTTTTATATTTTGGTATTATGTATGATTATTGCTTGTTTTGAATTTGAAATAAACGCTTTCTGGCAAATAAGCATCGTCTTAATTTTAATACAAATAATGAACATTTGACATACAAAATGTCCAATAATATACCGGCAATAACATTATATATGTGTTAATTTCTGTGCATGTTTATACCGAAATTATAGACGACATCGGCAGTTAGGGAAATTTAGTGACACACTTTAACACATCAAACATGCATGATAGTTCTTTTTCATATGATATTCCCCTGGTTGCTTACCGGTGTATTGGTGCAGTTGATAACCCCGCCGGGACTACAGTAGGGTGCTAATACACACGTGTATCGTGTTCAATACAATCGTCTTAATTTTAATACAAATAATGAACATTTGACATACAAAATGTCCAATAACATATCGGCATTAACATTATATATATGTTAATTTCTTTGCATGTTTATACCGAAATTATAGCCGACATCGGCAGTTAGGGAAATTTTGTGACACACTTTAACAAATCAAACATGCATGATAGTTCTTTTTTCATATGATATTCCCCTGGTTGCTTACCGGTGTATTGGTGCAGTTGATAACCCCGCCGGGACTACAGTAGGGTGCTAGTACACACGTGTATCGTGTTCAATACCCGATCCATGCTACAACGTGTAAGAACGGGAATTTCGGTAATTCTACCTTTTTAAGCTTGCGCACCTCTAATGGGCACATATCCAAATATAATTTAATTAATTATTTTCCTAATCAGCATCATTTCACTAAACTACATGCAAATTTGTAGGTAGCTTTCCATGCTTAAAAAAAATAAACCGATTTTTTCAAAACCGCCCTCACGCTCGGCTTTTGTCCAGTTTATTTTCACCCCTGGGGTATATAAAAGTTCCATAATTCATTCAAATTTCCAAATATGGGCATGCAGTTGGTGTGTACAGATGCAGTAAAGGTGTTTAAAGTTTAAACAAGATGAAATAAGTATTCTTTTACAGACATTTATTTTTTACAAATTTTAATCTATGAAATAGCGCCATGAAATGTAAGTGATTTCAGCCAAGTAAAAATTGGGTCGGTTAAAAACAAAGTGTCATAAAATTCAAAATAGTATCATTTAAGTTATATTTTAAACTAAGTTTTATAGAAACACTATATACAGCAAAAATACCAAAAAATAGACAGATTTACCGTTTACTTTTTGAAATAAAAATAAAAATGCAACATGCATCATTCGTATTTTCAGCAGTAAATTAATCAATTTAGCCATAACGTTGTTTTAATTTTAAAATTGAAGGATGTGCATTCAATTTTCAACATATTTAACAATAAACATAGCTTATGTGCTATATTAAATCAAATTACGTTAGAAAAGAAATAAAACGCGTCGCAAAAAGTATGCGATGTCGGCAGGAATCGAACCTGCGCGGGAAAATCCCAAAAGATTTCAATTTCATCGCCTTACCTACTCGGCCACGACAACTTTATATCTGTGTAACCTTAAATTAGATATATATAAGTAAACAGGTAAAAAGGCTCGCTCGATCTTTGAAGAAATCGCAAAATCGTATTTTTCAGATGATAATTGGATCAAAGTCAATATTTATAGTGAAAATAAATGTATTTATTATCGTTGTGTGAATGAATAAACTGGTTATACAGGTTTTTGAAGGTGATATATGTCCAATGGTGCGGAAATCAAGATTTCCTCGTGCACAGATTTGTAGGTTTAGTCATTCGACAGGCAAGCAGGGTAGAGCGAAGACTTGATTTAAATCGTTTTATTTATTTATGCTCTGTTTGTGTGTTGATGTTAATATAATGTTTTATGTGTTTCAGTGAGTTTTATGAGAGCAGACGGATGACTGACTTGAGATAGAAAGTGGCATTGGTTCCGGACATTTTACCATGGGATTTACATAGTTTTCTAAAAAGAATACTTAACGTTTACGATATAGTAACAGCTGATTATTTGTAGATTTCTCTAAAATTAGAGGT
>NC_068362.1:10741829-10747531 GCF_020536995.1 Dreissena polymorpha
ACTGTACGAAAATCCGTATGTCCGAAAATTTAGAATCTTGAAAACATAAATATTTTGGCTTAAAAAGGAAATGTAAGAAAATTTAGAATGTAAGAGAAAATACGGTGGTTTTATGGTGTTTAAATCGATTAGAAATAGCAAAACCTAAAGACATTATCTCAAGTGTGATTTTCAAAAGATTTTATATGAATGTACACACACGGTAAAACTAGTCTATTAAAATGAAATACCTTCATTGGTTCTCATGTTTTTAATATTTATTAAACATAGGTATTTGTAAACACTTGTTGTTATATAATATTGAAATGTACACGCATAGTGAACATAAAATCATTAGCATAACGGCTAAGTTGGTTTTTACTAAGATTGCAATAGTGTTTATTTTATTATTATGAATCTTATGAGGATAATTTTGAAAGTATGACACAGAGTATCTGAAGAAGATATATACATAATCACATATGTTGTTGTTGTTGTGGTTATTGTTTCAATATTTTTATGAGTATCATACATTCAATGACGAATAGCTATTAATTTGTCATACAAACACCATAATTATTATTGGATTGCGGAGATTAAACAAATCGATTCCCTAGTAACTGATATAACTGATACATTTTTTGAGCGACAATTTGAAACTAAATCTAGTATTATTTAAATTTGATTATTTTAATTGCAGACTTTTTTTATTAACCCCAATTAATGTGTACGCAACGTTTCTTTTATTTAAATCGCTGAGTACGAAGCATCAAGCTATTTTTTAATTAATTGACAGTGATCTTTAATGTATGTCATAATATAAATTGAAATCAATCTTAATTAAAGCTTGAGCGGTTGGTTTGTAATAAGTTTTGTAAATGTTGCTGTAGGATATGTATGCACAATAAATACTAACGCTCTGGCATATTGTGATGGTGATATGATTATATATTGCACAATGAATATGTGATGATGTTCTTGTGATATTATTGAGGCTATAATTAGTTTTTGAATTAAGCTAGCTAATTTCAAATAAGATACAAACACATCCCAATCCTAAAATTATCAGTAAGTTATAGTATTGTTTGCCTCTAGGCGCATAATTAATTGAAGGCCTAGTTTATCTGTTAATCCTCGCCCCATGTGGTGTCCCAGTGGGTACACTGATATTAATACACGATGTATTGGTCCATAATTAAATCTCTTATAAAAACATATCTCTCAGGTGACTGAAAAATGGCTGTGTAGATACAACAAATACTACTACAACGGAGACTAAGATAACACATGTTACAATTAATTTGTCTTCCTGCATTCTTCTTATACGACAAACACTTTTAAAACAAAAAAGCAAAAAGCCGCTACTGCTACTGCTTCGGCTACTCTTACTGCTACTGCTACTGCTACTGCTGCCGCTGCCGCTGCCACTGCCGCTGCCACTGCCGCTGCCACTGCCGCTGCCACTGCCACTGCCGCTGCCACTGCCGCTGCCAGTGCTGCTGCTGCTGCTACTGATAGTGCTACTGCTACTGCCACTGCTACTGCCACTGCCACTGCCGCTGCCACTGCCGCTGCCACTGCCGCTGCTGCTGTTGCTACTGATAGTGCTACTGCTACTGCTGCTGCTGCTGCTTCTGCTGCTGTTGCTACTGCTACTGTTACTGCTACTGATACGGCTACTGATACTGCTACTTCTACTGCTACTGCTACTGCTACTGCTACTGATTCTGCTACTGCTACTGCTGCTGCTACTGCTGATGCTGCTGCTACTGCTACTATTGATAATAATTCTCCTTCTACTTCTCTTTCTAATATTGCTAGCGATGCTTCATAATTTATTTTTAAATGTATCATTTTGTTAAAACAGGAAAGAACTGTTATATATATTTTCTTAAAGGGATCTTTTCACGCTTTGGTAAATTGACAAAATTGAAAAAAGTTGTTTCAGATTCGTAAGTTTTCGTTTTAGTTATGATATTTGTGAGGAAACAGTAATACTGAACATTAACCATGCTCTAATATAGCCATTATATGCATCTTTTGACGATTTTAAAACCTAAAAATTATAAAGCGTTGCAACGCGAAACGATTGAATAATTTGGAGAGTTCTGTTTTTGTCGTTAAATTTTGTGAAACTACGAAGATTGCTTATATAAGGTATAAAATACGTCGAGAATGTGTACTCGGCTGAATAGCTCAGTAGGCTTAAGCGTTTATACTACAGGACTCTGCCAGGACTCCAGGGGTCACTGGTTCGAACCCTGCTCCGGGCAATGTTCATTTCCTTTTTTTTTTTTTTTTATTGATTTTTTACTGGAGCTTTTATGATCCAATGTTTACATTTATCAATATAAAGCATTTAATGAATAAGTTAAAAAAATGCCAAAATCTGTGAAAAGGCCCCTTTAAAGGTGTGAAGAATCTAAACTTTTCTGCGATTAAAGTTTTATTTAACTGGATTAGTATAGGCCACATAACAGACGCTATTGTACTGATTTGTACTAAACAACATTTTGTCATAATCAACAGTTTTAACATGCCGCAGTTTCCTTGGAAGTTAACCTTTGATTGGAGTTATGTATAAAACATTAACAAGGTATTTGTTGACAGTTTGTCCTGTCACAATTATATATTAGTTGAGCCAAACGTGTGATAAAGATCCCTTTTGGGGTGGCGATAAATACTATTTATATTGTTCAACAGTGGGAGACTGAGAAAACATATGTTACAATTAATTTGTCTACTTTGCCTGCTTCTTCTTTATATATTTTTCTTGCTAATCGTTTAAGTTTAGTTTTAGTTAAGTAGGTATATCAATTTACATTTTTGATAGATATTTATTTGGATAGTAATAGTATGTTTTATTTGACTTGACATCATTGAACCGGTTTATTCATTGATAAGATCGGGATCTCCACAGGTGTTTAATCTCGATTGTTAGGTGGGGAGAAGGGTCCGAATGATAATGTTGTCGTCGGCTTACGAATAACATTTCACAAGTTTTAGACAAATATGCATACGTTATAAACCTAATTTTAGTATTACATAGATAATTACTTATCTTTATTTTGATGAACTACGTTTAAGGTATAAAACTATAATTATCTATGTGTTGTGTGCCGCATACATACCATCTTGCTTTTTTAAATTTGATCACAACGGTCCGAAGTCATAAACATTCATTATGCATGGTTGCTTAAGCACATTGATACTAACTACCTATGTTTATTGTTGTTTGCTAGGGTTATTATTATTATGTTTTAATTTTTTTATTTGGGGGGGTTGGGGTTGGGGTGGGGTGGGGGAGTTGGGCTTTTATAGGAAGGCTTTTATTAAGATTAAGCTAGTCCTTCAATTAACGAAAAAAAATATTGGTATAGGAAATATAAAAGAGTAATAGACAGCTTCATTCATGCTGTTCTATTATGGTGTTTTTAACGCATATATTATGTATGGTTGATGAAGCACATTGTATGCTAACCGATGTTTATTGTTGTTTGATGATGATGTTAAGTTGGTGTTGCTGTTGTTGTTAATGATGATGATGAGGAGGAGGAGGAAAAAGAAGAAGAAGAAGATGATGATGATGATGATGATGGTGGTGGTGGTAGTAGTGACGACGACGACGATGATGATGATTTTGATTTATGATAATGAGATTTGAATTAAATTAATGCGCAAAGATTTTTCTTTTAGCGGCCAAGTGCAGATATCTGCGCTCGGCCGCTGTAAGGGTTATGTAATATTTGCAATCTACATAGGAGTCAATAGCAGATACCAAGCACCATATGCTTATGAGAAACAAAAGCAAAATATTGGCAATCGCTGAAATCTCGAATATGACTTAATCATTTTATTAAATGAAAACCGGTAACTATTTTAAACGGTTATTATATTGCAACAACTTAGCGGTGTTTATCCAAAAGACCATTGTTATAATTACAGGGACGTCAATAGGCCAAACTATTCAGGAAATATGATTTGAGTCGTCAAGGATAGATTTTGAGATCATGTACGTCCGATGAGATTTAAAGGGAGTTGGAGGCGTAGGGACAGATTCGTTCGAGTACGCGATCATTTGAGAACAAATAATGTTGAAGCTTTATCGGAATTCCGGAAATTTGCGATCGTACCGATTTTTCCTGGTTCTTTTTTATTGATTCTGATAAGTTAGCGGCCGGCACGGACATGAATATAACTGACGAAAACCTCTTCGCTACTTTCCGAAAATCTTCGACATGTTGCAAATATCCGTAATATTCCGCATTGTACTCACCAGAAATTGCAACTAGAAAGACTACAATAAATCAATTAGCTACGGCTCGGGCGGGGATTTACCTTTTATCCCTGTAAGGGACCTAATGCCCCAGACTACCGGCTATTTTTTCCGGAAATCGAACTTGATACACTTGATATCCCTGAATTAAATATTTATATCCGCAATTTTGATCTCTAGAGTGCTGACTGTTAGTATTGTATTTGACTGGAATGACTGTCGATTATGTGTTTTTAAGATTAAAACAAGCTTACGAAGAACTTTGTGTTTGCTTTTTGTACGCTTTCTTTTAAAAATGTATTGTCCGCCACGGACGCAACAAATGACCAAATGTACCAGATTGTGGTCTCTTTAAAGTGCTATTTTTTTTACTGCCGTGATATCTTTAACATACTACACATTATTGATCGTGGACGTTTTATACTCTAATTGAATTTGTTTCCCAAAATATGCTCTTCTATTAGTAGGATGTTTAGGTGACGATGTTCTAATTATAGATCTTACACGGCCAAGAAACACTAGATAGGTCTTTGCAAAGAGAGCTGTTGGATATCGTGAATGCGTTCAATGTGGCCTGTTTATTTCAGAAAGCTATGTGCAATGTTTTATGGGGGATTTCTATCAAATTGCCAATTGCAAAATTTGATTTAATTCATTCGGAACCTACCAGCGGGAAACTTCTTCATTAAAATTCAATGGGCTTTTAAGAAGTTCTGTTGAAAGGCCAAATTGACGTTAAACAGCAACGCCGAAAAAATTGCTACTCAGTCTTATTTATCACTTTTTTTGTAGATTTACCAGTAGACGTTCTTCAGTGAAATTAAGCAGCAACACACAGTGCCGACAAATATGGAGGGTATTTAGGTAAAAATTACATCCTTCTTTGTGACTGTGTCATGATTCTTGATGGTACTTTCAATTAGTATGTAGACACCTTTTCATGCTTGATGACACTTACATCTTGCCTGATGTCCAATGTCTATTTACATTCTGCTTAATGGTATCATGCATGTGTACAGATGCAACATTCTTGTTCGTTAATTGCATGCTGCATATGTGTATGTTGGTTTTGTGCAGAGAGACTTGTGCAATAGGCGCAGTGCATAATGAAATCAATATTAATGCGTTTAATAAATTAACGCGATGGTAAGATGTGGAGTTTCACCCAAGCACAACGCAACATACTATCAGCATGATACAATGATGTCAATTGACAGTCAGTCCGAAATGCTACGGAGGACTACGGAAATTTACGCGTATAACGGAATTTTTGTTATAGGAGAAATTGCGCACCTTTGTAAGATATTTGCTACTGAACCGAAATTAACCGCGTGTTTGTAGACTTACTTTTTTTGGTTAATGACTACCCAATTTTGTGGTACGTAATTTACCTTCAATAACCAAAGAAGTCTATGGATATATTTCAATATATGCTACAATGCATGTT